>NC_052499.1:35839697-35933585 GCF_016617805.1 Bactrocera tryoni | reverse complement strand
AATTCGTTATTCGAAGTTTTTTTTCCTTAAATGTTTGCAGATTTAGTTTCTTAAGCAGTCATTCAATATTTTTTAGTTTTCACATATCGTTAAGTTTGTATTATTGCTTTGTTCGTTCTTTCACTTGACCGAGCTTTTCTTCGGTTGTTTGGTATTTGTTACATGTGTCGTTTTTAGTTTTGCTTTAAATTTTGTTCATAATATCTCCGCGTTTTTATGCACACTGTCATGGATTTCTTAATTAACAGATAACACTTTGTTTTTCACTTATTTAGACACTCGCGAATAGAGCTGGCTAGCAACTAGTGCTTCCCGTTTGTTTTATGCTACTAGGGGGCCTTTCTTTCTCTATTATTTATGAATTTTTAGCTCGGGCGCCAGTTAAGGTTTTTAGCTATTAAATAACTAAAAAAATATTTTTTTCGCGGCGCTGCATTGGGGCAGCGTAACCGCGTAGCTTTATTGAGTAATTAGAACTGCCGGTTGCTTAACCAAATTACAATATTTATACTTAATTCTAACTTAAATAATTACAAGTGGCGTGATTCGCTTCCACGAATCTTATGCTGCACAACAGGTAGTGCAAACGCTGACCATGCACTTTCTGGTGCATTTCGGTTACACGTGCCGGAAGTTGCAGTGGGTAAAAAAGTGGGTAATCCATAGGGTAAGCATGTGTACTTTAAGATGGGCCGAGCGACAATTTCACCCAGTCACGTACGTATACATGTGATCATACATCTTTGTTGCGCTCATTCAGCAGTGTCATATAAAAAAGTATATCTGCCCTGCTCTAATATCCCCAATCGACGGCTGATGCAGGGTTGCATTTTAAACAGCGTATTCAGGGTGGCATTTTTTAATTCCTACCTTTAAAATTTAAAAGAAAACTTTTTAATTTTTACATAAAATTTTGTTATAATTTATATATAAATAAAATTACATTTAATTTAAAAACATAATTAATATCTGAAAAAAGATTAATTAAAGAAAGGAATTATTACAACCTGATAAATAAAGATTGGAAAAATATTATAAAAGACAAAAGATATTACAAAAGAGTGTAAATATATTACAAAAGACAAATATCTGAAAATAAAAGAGTGTAAAAATATTATAAAACACAAATACCTGAAAATAAATAATAATTACATTGAATTTGTAATATCTAAAAGAAAAAGAAAGATTAATTGTATAAAATGATAATAATATCTGTAAAAAATATTAATATTATCTGATAAAATATATTAAATACAAATAGGATTTACTCTGAAAGCAAGGATTAATTAAATAAAAATAGTGATAAAATCTGAAAAGAAAGAATAATTAAATAAAAATCATAATAATATCTGAAATAAAAGAATTATATTATCTGATTATTTAAAATATAAAGCAAACATTTGTTTTCCCATATGATTTTGGATTGTGCAGGCCGCCTTAAACGCATAAAATACATACATATGTACATGTACGTATGTATATATGTATTTATTTTTGCGTATTATATAGGACTGCGCAGTCCAATTTCAAAGTACACACACTTTTTTCACATACTTACTTAACAATTGATATTTGCCGCTTCTGATGATATAGCTGCTGCTGCTGCTACTTCCAATTTCCAATGCTATAAAAATAAATGGAGTAATTATTTTCAAAATATTGTTAAAAAATCACACAAAATTCATTTACTTATAGCATTGACAGACGGCAGCGTTAAACCAGATTAATTGCATTTTTCGGGATTAATTCAGCAGTTACCACCGCTAACTCCGTTGCTGAATCCAAAAATAACTCTCAAAATTTTAGGGAGTTTGTGAGATTTTCGTTGGCAACCTTGTTAAAAATGGCCAATTTTCATCTATTGTGAGTGAAATACAAGCAACCCTGACAGCTGTTTATCAAATTCTCAATATAATATCAATAAAATTCTATGTTATGATGCAGTTTTAAAAATAATGTGTTGATATGATTTTGTAATAAAAAATGGTTTGGTAAAAATTGGTCGGCTAACAACCGTGATGTTTATCTTCTATCAATTTTCATTGAAAATATTATAAAAAGGACAATGAGCTGTTTATGAGAGTTTCAAACTCGCATAGCTACCGTCTGTCACCTACAAATTCAGATCTGATTAAGTGCGCAGTTAATCCGGATTAACGCTGCCGTCTGTCAAGGCTATTACTCTCAAATGAAATTAACCATCCTTCTTTCTCCTACTAATATATTGGGCAAATTGACAAGTGCCGATAATTGCGCCAAAATCAAATATACATATTATATATTCATATGTAAATATGTTTTAAACTTTACATAAATTTGTGTTTTATAATATTTTTACACTCTTTTATTTTCAGGTTGTAATAATTCCTTTCATTAATTAATCTATTTTCAGATATTAAATATTTTTTTAAATTAAACATATTTTTATTTATATATAAATTATAATAAATTTTATGTAAAAATGTAAAAGTTCGGAAGTGTCATGTGCGCGGGTGTGGGAGTACCAGCGGTGGGGTACTCCGTCTATTTAATAAATGACATATCATTCGAAGAGTTTGAGAAATATTCACGCCTTCTTGAATTAGAAATGAAGTGCAACGAAGAAAAGAATATCTCTGTTTGCGACCACGAGAATTACGCTCGAGTAGCTAGGCGGTTTCAAAATAATGCTTTGAAACAAGCCAAAAAAATTAAAGAGCTGAAAAGAATTTTCTTATTGACAAGAAAATGTCAAGCTCTGGAGAAAAATATAATTTTAACAGGAGATGCAAATGATCATGCAGTTACCTTCGCAAAAATGATTGTGAAGACGAAAATCTCCTACATACATAGCATAAAAAAAATCAGAAAATAAAGTTCAAAACCGTTATCACTAGGCACCGCAAAATTCACAAATGAGCACTAGCACGCTTTTTCTGTTTAGTCACATTTGAGCATAAATTTTCTTGGTGGTCAAAATGACCCACAAATTGTATACGCGTATGAAAAGTTTTTAAAAAATTATGTAAACAAACTGGCTCGTCCTGGAAAAAAAATATATACGTACAACTCATTATAAGACTCAGACTGAGGATATCAAAATGGTTTTATAAGCAATTAGCCATCCTAAGGCATGGTAATACGCGTTTGTTTCTTAAATTTGGGTCATTTTGACCCAATTTGTGCAGAAGGGTTAAAAAGAAACCGTGTAAAAAAAGAGTACATTTGTATTAGCTTTTGCGGTTCCTATTGGCGCGATTTCCCCGTTAAAACATAAATTAGCTCTATTATATACATACGTAAAAATCTAAGTACAAACATACATTTGAAAAGCCAAATGTACATACTTATATTGTAAATATATTTGGCGCAGTTTCGCCGTTGTAACATATATTAGCTACAATTAGAAAAAAGCTAACTACTTGCACATTTTATACATACATATGTACTTATACGCATATTTCATCGTTAAATTTGGCGCAATTCCTCCATGAAAACATATCAAAAAAATCTAATATGCAAATACTCAGCCAAAAAGAGCATGCATATGTTGTAAATACATACATATATTTTCATAGCTTTTACTTCATTGGCAGTCTCTTATTTGTATATAGTATAAGCATTACTTTTCTCATTTATCAATGAAAATGCTCAATTCTGCTATTTTCGACTCTCCTGTTAAATATTGGTGAAATCCGTTTATAGAAAAGAGTACCCCTCCGTTTGCGGTGAAATCCACCAATTAAAAAGAGTACCCCTCCAAAAAATGAAATATCCCAAATTTGGCAATGCGGTGAACCTTTTCTATATTCTACATTCTCTGACATATTCTACACACCTGAAAGAAGATTACAATAAAGTAAAGATGAAATAAAAAATTATTTTAAGAAAAACATTAATTATTTCTTATTTTATTTATTGTTATTATAATCAGAAATATTACTAACTAATACCATAAGTATAATAATAAAAAAAACTTAAAATTAAATTTAAAAGCATCTAATTCCTCATATTACGTCTTATACATATGTTTATAGCGATTATGGCTTATACTAACAAAATGTCTTACAGCTAAAATTTTTTTATCATGCATACTTGCAAATGCAGCTATATATAAAATATTAATAATTAAAAAGAAAAAATTAAAAAGGAACAACTAAAAAGAAAAGAATATAAATAGATTAATATTACCGAGAGTGATATCCACTATTTTTAATTTATTTAAGGCCTTTTTTCCCCCGCTTTTCCATCGTAGTTATATAGTCACACCAACTCGTCACTAAATAAGGATTGCATGACCTTCTCTATCGAGGACTTGGTAGATTTTAGATTTAGGATACTGGCCGTCTATAAATGTATATTTATCTATAAATATTTATCTTTTTATACATATATAAATCTTCTGACCGTGTGTTTGTAATTGAACTGCTCCTAAACGGCTGAACCGATTTCGATGAAATTTTTTGTATGTGTTCAAGGAGATTCGAGAATGGTTTAGATTTACAATTTGGTCCACTGGAACATGTTTTTTTTAAATTAATTTTTCATTTGTAATTAATTTTGGACTGTTGGACCGATAGATTGCGCTACCATCGCAGTATCCAATATTCAAACCTTAAATTGGCGTAAACGTGCAATAAACAAAACGATACCAAAGTAGACAAGTTTTCATAACGTGGGCAGAGTTGTTCGTTCTTAAGTAATAAATTAGGTGATTCAATACACCTATGGGTAGCTATACATTTTTTTCATACCTGCCAACTATTGGAGGGGGTATCTTGACAGGCAATTTAAAATTGCAAAAGATCTGGCATAAAAAAAAATAGCGGCATAACTGAAGTGTTGATAAAAAGGTCTATTAAAATTTGAGATATACAGAAATCTTTTCGAAGCATTGCAAGACTGATGCCATAACCTTTCCCAGTTGATTTTTTTTGGTCTTTCCACCGTTTCTTAATATGTAGTCCACCAGGCTGACAATCGATTGGACACGAAATGCTTTTTGATTCATTTTTGTTGCTTCACCAAAAATGCGATTATTTCTTAACTAATACTTATAATCTAACTAATAGAAATCATATACATACATACATAGATGGTATTAGTAGTACTACCACAGTATAACGTGGGCGAGTCCTCTAGTATATACATATGTATATGGAAAGAAAGGCAAACTTACCATAGCGTCAGAGTAAGCTTGGTGTGTAAGGTGCTCCTCCACCTTCAGCAATGTTTGGGGAGTAAGCCTTGCAACAGAATATGCTCCTCATTCACCCCTGCGCACAGTGGTCGGTCTTGTATGGAATCAGCGGCCAAAACTACTTCCACTGCATACATACATACTTATATAAAAGTGAAACTTTTGCCAAGTTTCCCACTCTGCCACCCCCCGATGGTAACAAATTTTAATTAATTACTATATATTAAATTAAAAAAATTTATAAACGAAAAAAGGATTTTTTTGAATATTATTCAACTAAATCAAAAACTGAATTTAATAAAATTGATTTACTTTTGCGTGATAGTTTCTTTGACTGCTGATGAAAGGATCTATGCTCAAAAGCAATCGGTTTAGCAAATCGTGATTTGTAGCGATCCGTTAGTTCTTTCATGTATGATGGAGTCGATACATCGTAACGTCCTTATTGCTTGACTTAGCAAATTCTTATGAGAGCTCTACATTTGAAACTGGTGCATAGTGAATAACATCAGGAGCGTGAATTAAAATTTTACGGAGTGACGAAGGAAGATAATACCAGAAATATTTTGAAGTTAATTCCTTTGCAGGATCTAGCGCAAATCCAGCGCATTGAGGGTTTATTAAACTAATTCATTTCTAAAATTGAATTTGAACAGGACGCAATAGTGGGTGGACGAAGGATGGGTCTGCAGTTTTTCCAAATTTGTTTGTGCTCTTCATCATTTTGCGATTTTATTATAAGTTATACAGAGAGATACTTACATATGTATGCCGTGACAAATAAATTATTGTCTTCCAAATTATAATTTTCAATTTTCTGCTTATATTCGCTCTGACCAGAATCGCCATCAAAGCCACATATTCATATTCATATTAGGTAGTTAGAGGACTCATTCCGTTCATTAATTACATTTCTGACGCAATGTGGTCCAATAATTTTTTTATCTCAACTTCAACATCAGATTCTGAGACCTTTATTGGCTCAGGATAACTGTTTTTCCTTTGAAACTTTTTAAAAGTTAATATCAAGTTTTCTGTTAATGAAGCTTCTAATAAGTAAATAATGAAGCTTTATTAAATTTGCTTCGGTGATAAGTGATATTTCTTCACACATTTTCTAAACACCAAAATTCAAAAATATGTAGGCGTGAAAGTTTACAGCGATATGATGTGCCTAAATAAAAGTACGTATAAAATAAACATTTGATAAAAGTGAGAAAATGATAAAATGAAAACCAAAAAGCTCAAACAGAGAACATAAAACATAGAGAGGTGCAAATCGAAATCTGTATGATGTTCCGATTTGGCGGCTAACAGAACTTATATAAGATTGAAGTGCGGAATTCACCATTCTCGCTGCTATTTAGCAGATATGAGCACGTTCAATGGCAGAAATATATGTAAAACGACTGAGAATAAATAAAGAGAATTGCTTTCCATATTTGTACCAATAGAATTTCTATGGCATACACATATGTACATATATTTTTTCTTTGGCACATTTGTCTGTATGTTTACGAAAGCAAATGCGAGGCCATATACATACATACATACATGATACATTCATACATAACAAGTGTCGCATGCTTCTTTCGCATCTCCGTTGTCACGGTCAACCAATGGCCGAAACTTGCGTTTTGTCAAAGAGTCAAGTGCTGAACACATGTAGCACGACAGACTGCAAGCGACATCTGTCAAATATTAAAATACACATGTTCTTATGCACACAGTTATGTAGTTGTGCAGCTGGCTCAATAACTGTGTCCCTAAGAACGTGTTTGTTTTGTTTTTTTTTTTTTGTGTCGGAGGGGGAATCTTCCAAAAGATACTGCCTTAGACAGGTAGCATGCACGATTCATATTGCCCGCTAAAGATACACCTCTTTCGGGATCACGCCCAGTTAGTCTTATCTAACTTTACTGGACTTGCGAAGCAGTACGCCTACGTACTAAACCCTTAACTCCGGCTGCGTTAGCTTGTATTTGGTCCTGCGGGACCGCCGTTAGGTATTACTTCGCAGGACCAAGCTGGGCAAGAATGCCTCTTCAGAAACTCCTTTCGTGGTTATTCAGCTGGTCTCAAGCTTCTTCGCTGTCGTTCTCTTATCCTGAGTTCGTGGATCGCTATTGCGGCCCACTCTTTCATTTTCGCCCATACCAACTTTGATTGCAGCATGTGGCTTATAATGTTGTCAGGCGTCATCCTTTGGTTAATTATTCCTTCGATGGTAGTTCTCTCCACTTCGTATCTCGAGCAGAAGAAAAAGATATGCTCGGCGTTTTCATTGGCACTGTTGCAGAATGAGCATTTTGTGTCATCATCGTGGCCGAATCTGTAAAGGTATTCCCTGAAACAGCCATGGCCTGTCAAGAATTGCGTCAGATAAAAGTCTGTCTCCCCATGTTGTCTCTCAATCCAAGCTGATACGTTCTTAATGAGCTTGTGCGTCCATCTTCCTTTTTCTGCCGCGTTCCATTGTTTTTGCCACTCTTCGAGGCTGTCTCTCCTTTTTTCGCTCATCATCTGTTAGACGCCTATTCATAGCTTTAGATTTTAGGTAGACTCTACGTAATTCTGCGGCCATTAAGTCAGGAGGCATAAGACCAGATATGATACTGGCCGCTTCATGTGAGACCGTTCTGAATGCACAGGCCACTCGGATGGCGCATAGCCTGGTCACTGCCTTTGCCTTGTTGGCATTTGTTTTTTGGTGCAGGGCATTCCCCTAAATAGGGGCCGCATACATCAGTGTTGACTGACTAACTTTAGCTAGTAGGGCTCTCCTACTTTGACTAGGGCACCAGTGTTAGCCATTATTCTTGACATTGCCGCTGTAACAGTAGCTGCCTTGCTACAGGCTTTTTCAACATGCGCTTTGTAGTTCAATCTCGTATCAATTATGACTCCAAGGTATCTCAGGGAGTTTTGCGTTGTAATGTTGTATCCATCGATATTTAAGGTGACCGTTTCTAGCTTTTCCTGCTCGTAATAAGCACCGCTTCCGTCTTTGCTCCGGCCAGCTGCAGCTTAGTTTCCGTGAGCCAGTCCTTAATTTTTGCTGTGGTCGCATTGCAGAGGTTTTGGATTTGGGAGAGCTCCTTAGCAACTATCGTCACAGCAATGTCGTCCGCATAGCCAATTATTTGAGTCTCTTTCGGCAGCGGTAGGCGTAACACCCCGTCGTATAGAACATTCCAAAGTAACGGACCCAAAACGGAGCCCTGCGGTACTCCACCTGTCACCACGTAGCTCTTTGGTCTATCAGACAAATAGCTACTGATTATCCTTAGTAGATATCCCGGAGTGTTTCTTGCCTCCAAAGCCCTAATTATATGAGGCCATGATGCAGAATTAAAAGCATTTTTGACGTCAAGTGTGACAACTGCGCAATATTTTTTATCGCCATGCATCCACCTGATTCCCTCTATGGCCTTGGCCGCAATGTCCGTCAATTTTCCGACTGCCTCCATGGTGGATCGATGTCTTCGGAAACCAAATTGGTTTTCAGACAAGCCAGGCAGCTCCCCTTCTAGGTGACGTTCCAGATGTTTGCAGATCAGCATCTCTAATATTTTGGCCATCGTATCGATCATACAAAGTGGTCTATATGCACTCGGCTCACCCGCCGGTTTGTTTGGTTTCTGGAGGAGAACCAGGCGCTGTTTCTTCCATACTCTTGGGAAAACGCCTTCGTTTAGACACCTAGAAAAAATTTCAGCGAAGGCCTTCTTGCTGTGTTTAACTGCAATCTTAAGCGCCTTGTTTGGGATGCCATCAAGTCCTGGCGCCTTTGTATTGCCGAATCTTTCCGCCACTTCTACTACCTCCTCCTCGTCGATTGACAAAACTTCGACTGCTGATGGTGTTCTTCTGCTCGTATGTTGCTCTTGCGATGGGAAAAGCGTTTTCACCACCTTTTCTAGCAGTGTAGCACAGGTTGGTGCCTGGTTTTTACCCCCCTTGGCCTTTGCCATTACTATTTTATAGGCATCTCCCCACGGATTTTCATCTACCTTCTCACAAAGTTCTTTGAAGCTTAAGGTCTTACTTCTTTTGATAGCCTTTTTGAACTCATTTCGCTATCTTTTAAAATATTCGCGCAGTCCTGTGTGTTCCGGCGTACCTAAGCTTCTTTGGGAGAGGCGTCTCGCTCTATGACACTCGCTTCTTAGTGCACTAATCTCCTCGTTCCGCCAGTATGCGGACCTTCGGGGTGTGTTTTGCCTTTTCTACACATGGCCGCGTCGCACGCTTTACTTACGTGACTTACCAGCATTTCAGCTTGTCGGTCTAAGTCGGTCGAGCTACAAATCATCATTTCAAAATCATCAAATCATTTTCATCCAACATGAGGTCGAAGATTTTCTCATCTAGCGTTTCCACCTTCCATCCTTTTTTCCGCGGCTTTTTTAGACTGCTTTGGTTTCGCGGCTTCTTGCCGATTTCAAGCATAATGGCAAGATGATCGCTATGTGTGTAGAAGTCGCACACTTTCCAACGTGCAGATCGAGCCAGTGAGTTGCTGGCGAACGTAATATCTATAATAGATCCGCGGCCATTCTTCTCGAAGGTATTTCTACCTCCCGTATTAAGCAGCACAGCATCTAGTAAGGCGAACGTTTTGAGCAGAGCATTACCCCGCCTGTTTGTCTTGCTACTACCCCATTCGATTGCCCACGCGTTAAAGTCGCCTGCTATCACATTTGGTGTAGTAGTAAGGGCGTCCTGGACTAATTCGTCGAGGATCTGTTCATAAACACCTTGTAGTATACTCGGAGGGAGGTAGCAGCTGTAGAAATAGATTCCGCCTATTTTTGCTCGCGTGTAGTATGATTTCCCCAAGAGCGGCTTGTCCTGGAAGGCGTTTTCCCCACAGGCCCATATGGCAGCTTTGTTTTCTTTGTCGGTAATCCAGGTACCAGCACTTATATTTTTATACTGCTCACAGACTATCGCCACATCTATCTTCTTCTCGTAGATTGTCTGTTTCAGTAACTCTTGGGCCGCTCCGCAATGATTTAAGTTGATTTGTACAACTATCATTTCGCCTTTTTACATGCCGCTTGGTAAAGGGGACTCCCTAAGAACGTGTGTATTCTAATATTCGGTTGCAGCCTGTCGCGCTCAATGTGTTCAGCACTTCAATGTGTCGAAACACTGACGTGGTAGTTGTTAGTAGAAAATCCGAGCTGTGCAGAAAGAAACTAACAAACGATCGCCGATTGTTACCGCTTCCCTTGCTGCTCGAACAGCGTCGCCAACAAGCTAGCGTAAATATTTATGTTTTTGTATGAGCTTGCATACATATCGACGCAGATTTTTGCGAGTCACGGAAAAATATTTTAGACAAATATTGTAAATCGACAACGGCTATGTTGCCACTTTTGTCACTTCTTTCTGTGAAGAATCATCAGAAAGTTGTTCAATTTATGATTTTTAGCTTTTGCCATCGTCGCGAAAAGACGCTTGTTGGCAAAGGCATGGGAGATGTTACGGCGTCTGTTTTTCATGAATGAAGCGAGGTCGCTTGTGGAATTTGCGCCTGCGTTTATGAATGAAATTGTTCTTGTTGTAAAATTTACTACATTTGGGCTACGCCAATTCGGCTGCCATATTGACTTGTGGTACTTATGCTATTTAGGCAATTGTTGTTTTTGTAGAACAATGCTTCAATTTTTTGTTGGTGACATATTCACATATGTACGCATATGTATGTTTGTATGCTTATGCATTAGTTGTTCGGAAGTGTATACAAATATATGTACATATAAATATACATATATGAATGATGAACATGCAAATTAATGCGCGCGCATGTAATATACATATGTATTGATAAGTGATAAAATCATGATTTTAAGAGATAATAAGATTAATATGATAGACGATATATTTATATATTGTTGTGATAAATTCAATTTCTATTACTAAGAAACATAATACAAAAATATTTATTAGTATAGTATATTATGTAAAAATCAAATTAAATTATTAAATATACAAGTCTAAATTAACTGTAAATAGTACTATGCATGCATTCATACAAAATTATACTCATATACATATAATTATTTTTACATGCCCATGTGGAAATGCCGACGGCAAAACGCAAAAGCAGACATATTTGCATACATTGCGAAAGCAAAAATTGAAGCATGGAAATATCACAATGCTGTTGTTGGGAGTATCATAAGGAGCATGCATACATACTTATGTATGTATATTTATGTCTCTTCATATTCATGAGTATGTGAGAGAGATGTATTTGTACACATTTTTCGCTGTTAAAAATGGAATACATATCAAATAACTTATTTTTCTTCGATATTCCTTGATTGCGCATACATGCTATGGCATCATAAGCCGTACGTATGTATGCATATTATTTCTCTTCATATTCTCTGTTTGAGTATGTGGAGAACTAATAAAAATGTTAACATTTCACATCGTGAATTCTGAAGTTGCGAGGTGAATTCCGTACTCCAATCTTATAAATTGTTCGACATCGAACCTGCACCTTCTCTATGTTTTAAGTTCTCTGGCTCAAATATGTGTATATATGTAAGTATGTATGATGAAAAAAAACATAAAAAACAATTAAATATGCACGAATATACGTACACGTACATAAGTATATAAAAAAAATTTAAAAAAATAACACACAAAAAATCGCATGCCTGGTAGAATAACATGAATAACAAAGAAAGTTGCAAAAAGTTGCAGCTGAAATCAAAAGCATAGACTTAGAAAACAATAACTAATCTAAACAAACTTGATTCTTTTAAGGGCAAGACAGGAATCACAACTTTTTGTATACCTTAAATCGATGTATAACGAAAAACATACCACTCAGAAGGGCACATGTAAAACAATTGTTTTTAAATAACAAAACAACATATTATTACATAAAAACTACTTTGTTATATAACATATGCCTTTATTATCAATACTCATTTCGATTTATGGAGATTAAACACGATTTTATTTCGCAATTTAATTTATTATAAGAGCTTATTTTTAAGCTATTTTCATTGCACAGTCGGTGTGTTTCTATTGTCTCACTTCTCTTGCCTTTCGTAGCCCCTACGAATGGGATAGACCAAAAATGTATTTTTCGTTCGTTTTATTGATGTTTTAAGAAATAGCCTTACTACAAACAGTGGTAAATTTCAAACTTTTATTTTTTTACTTTTGGCCTATGAAATCGACCAATGTGCTGCGCCAGTGATGCGGCTTACACTGCGGTGGGTTTTTGCCGAGAGCACCTTACACTCCAGCAACAATCGACCTTGTGCTTGGATTTCCGCACGTTCTGGCATCTGAAATTCAAAATAATAAATAATTAAAATAATTTTAATATATAATAATTTTATTTCAATAAATACCTTCTCAGCAAGAGCGCTTTCTTCAACTGATAACCGATTCATCATGTCTTCTTGCCGAGATTCTATTCTACCAAGGCTTTCAAGGATTTTATGCAGTACCAACACAGTATCGCAACTTATATTGGGTGGCCATATGCTGCGAATGGGGCTCGGCGATACGAGATTGGCTCATTTCTTCTCCTATAAAGAAAGTTAAACAATAGAGGAATTAAAATAAATATATTCCCTATTGGAATAGAAAAATACTTAAATTATAAATCTGCTTTTTTAATAATTTGAATTTCCTCATCTTTAATTTCACCTACTAGAATACCTAAACCCGAAGAGGGCACCAAAGGCTCTTTGAAAACATCACCAACTTTGTCAAAATAAGACAACCGAAAGTATCTGGTTAGTTTTGTTGGTTGACAATTTTCAAAGACCCTATTTTATTACTCAAAAAGAATCTATCTTTATCTTTTTTGCAATTAATAATAAACCTATATACTATATATGTCGAAAAATTATTGCAAAAGATGTTGTGCACAAAAATTACTAAATAACTTAACAAATTCTTTTAACAATTCGTTGGCAACAGTGGACTGTACGGTACTGTACAAGATTTTTCGCAACTTAGAAGAAGAATACCGGAATGTAGCAATAGAAAATGATAATACAAATCGTCCGGTATGCAATCTTTTAACACAATTAAGTATACCCAAATATAACAAAAATTGACCATATTCTGTGGACTTCCAGTTGCTTATTTCGTCCAGATCTCTACTGCGTCTGGAAAATTCAGAGGGAACGTAGTTGTTAATATATAATATTTTTTCATTCATTTTTGTTACGTTCCCTCTCTTAACAAGCAACTGAAGAAGTTTCTTAGTAACCCCTAAATCAAATAAATGCATGGGATCTAACGGAAATTGAGAAACCATGTTAATATTTACAGATTCTAGCAAATTTTCCCCCCGCTTAAAATCGTCTAAATGATGACTTATATCTACTCTATTCCTAAATGAACTATCAGTCCTAAGTTTTCCTACGGTTTGTGAGAAACACACTCTCCTCTCTTTATAAATCCCTTGCTGAAACATTTAGGGCAGCTATTCTTCCCGGCGTGTGACTTTACACCAGTGACAAATCCGTGAGCCGGTGCGTCACATGCAAAAAGCCTAACACTAAAGCCTTTCAAATTCTGCCTAGATCCTACTTTAACTCCGTTTTCTTGCAAGGACTTTATTTCTTCACGAAATTTCCTAGTAAAGTCATTTACATTACCTGGCTTTCTCATTCTTGAGAAGCAAGCGATTGTAAAAGGTCTTGTATTAGGGAAACCTACTACATAACCTAAAATTGGCCATAATGTCCTATTGGAACTTTTATATAATTTAAGTCCATCTATTCCTACATCTATAGAAACTTTTTCTATATTGTCTAGGAAATCAAAGTCTGGAAAATTAAAGTGATATTGTATTCCCAAATACAATAATTCCCCCTCAGCTACAGATTTAATTTCTACTACCTGCCTACTGGTACCTAGAAAAGTCCTTGCACATAACGGCAGTCCTTTAAGGTGGTATTCTGGTCTAGAAATTTGAAAAAATCGAAATTTTTTTATATTTTCAAAGCTTAACTATTCAAGAATATGTGTACAAGAGGATTTTTCAAAATTCAAATTATTTTCGGAGATATAGGCATTTTTCTGACCCGGCATCCAAACGGAAGCAGAACAACTTTTTTTGCATACGAGGATGCCGCCGGACGTTTATAATTTGCTTCTGAATTTGATATCGAAATCCTTGAAGAAGCCAAGGCAGCGGATTGGGCCCGAGGAAAGGCTCTCGTTGGTATTACTGTAAGTTGATTTGTTGTGTTTTGCGAATTAGTACACAAATGCATGTATATACATATGTATGTACTTCTCTTACAATTGTTAGCTATTTGTCACGAGGCGTGTCGCTGCAGAGCATTGCATTGAGCTATAAGTTAGGAAAGTCAACAGTACGCGAAATCATATGAGAGACGTGTGAAGTAATCTGGCAACTACTTTCCCCAATTTATGTAAGCGAGCCAACAGAGTCTCAATACAAGGACATTGCTCTAGATTTTTATAATATGTGCAACATTCCGAATTGTGTCGGTGCAATTGGTGGTAAGCACGTTGCTATTAAGTGCCCGGCCAATTCCAATTCGATGTTTTACAATTATAAAAAATTCTTTAACATCGTTTTGATGGCTGTATGTGATGCGAAATATACGTTCACAGCAGTTAGTATTGGCAGCTAAGGAAGTCAAAGTGACGGAGGTACTGTATATTAAATTGTTTAAGATTATAGTATAATGGATTTCTGTTATTATTTATGCAGGAATCTTTCGACTTACTCCATTTGGCCGTGCGCTAATACAAAACACTCCGCCTTTGCCACCACCTGTGCCACTGTCTGACGTGTCACCGGAACCTTTTCCTTACTTTTTCGTTGGAGATGCTGCACTCCCATTACGAAATAATTTAATGCGCCAATTTCCTGGAGCTAATCTAACACACACGAAACGTATTTTCAACTATCGATTGTCACGCGCTCGTAGAGTCATAGAAAATTCCTTTGGTATATTGACTGCTCGGTGGAGAATTTTGAAAACAACGATTGAATGTAATCCAGAAAATTGTGAAAAAATTGTGTTGTCTTGCATAGCCTTACACAATTTTATAATGTCGAATGAGCACAATCGCTGGTATTGTCCGGAGAACTATGTAGATCAAGTGGAAGGACATAACATTGTTCATGCCGGTGAGTGGCGCCGGGAAACTGAAAACAACTCTTTACGACCAATGCGAACTTCGGTGCGTAGAGGTCCTTCAACTGCGTTTTACCTACGGGAGATACTTGCTAACTATTTTATAAATGAAGGATCTGTACAATTCCAGAACAATTTAGACTCTTTTGCAGACTCTTTTGCTCCTGGAGGACCTTATTAAAAATAAATACCATTTTTTTTAGTTGATGAGATCATTTCATTTTTTATTTTCAGAATTATTTACATAAGAATGAATGAACAACATATATGTAAAAAAAGTAAAATAATAATTTAAAATAAATAATTCATTTATATACGTAAACTATATATTAAATTAACTTAATGTTTTATTTAATATCACTCTCCTTTCTGCACTTCAAACGCAGCTTGCAACATTTTTTCGATAGCCCTAGCCTGTTTTGCCTCAACCATTTTATTTAAAATGGACACGGCTAAATGATTGCACACTTGTTGATTGTTGTTGTTGTTGGATCTGCATGGTTGTTTGTGTTGACCATTTATTTTTGAAAATTTCGATGGCTTCCATCATTTTCTCGTCAACCTCGCTATTAGTTGGCCCAGATTGACCTATCGCTTTCTGCCCTTTTGGGTAGCCACCTGCGTAGAGCAGGATGGAGAGGGAAGCGAGGTGGATGAGGAAGGAGTCGAGTCGGCGACAGGAGGCGATGGCGACGGCAGCGATATTACGAGTGGACTTATAGTCGGATTGGACCATAGCGGTGATGGCACTTCCACCTCCTGCACATGTTCATGTGGCTGCAATCGACTGTTTTGTGAGAATCTAATCCTGTAAATTTAAGTTTTTATTAATACTTTTTCAAATATAAGTATGTATATTCACTTAATATACTAAACCTTACGGTCGTGGTACAATATGTGGCTGAATGAACTTTATTGCGTCCAACAAATGCCACTGTCTTTGGACCTCCATCCCGCTGCCACTGGGGGCGTTAGCCTTCCGTACTTCCCTCCCATACCGGTCGCGAAGTGTTAGCCATCTTCGGCGACACATTTCTCCTTTATAAAAATAATTAATTATTATTAACAACATAAACAGTTGTAAATAACATTGCAACTTACCACTTGCGTTCAGCTCCCTTCCGATTTCACTCCATAAGGCATCTTTCCTTGATTGCAGCTTATAGAATGGACTGCTCTTGTTTTTTTGTTTTTTTTTTGTTTGTATTTTACTACTTGATTCAATCCAATAAACTTTTCATTTGACGTTTATTTTAATGGTGCTTTTTTACATTTGAACATTGTAGCCATTGCTCAATGCGCATATGTATGTATGTACATATATAGTTTTGAGCACATCTTTGCAAGCTGACACGACCCACGATTTTGCTTGCCTATTATAGCAGAAATATTGAAAAACGCTACTGCCTTCCTTCCTTTTCCTTCCTCATCGGCAAAATGTGTGCACAGTGAAAAACGTGGTAAAAACGCAGAAATCAGCCATCTTTGTTTATTTACATTTGAACAATGTTGCCATTGCCCAATTCGCATACATAGTTTTGAGCACATCTTTGCTCTCAATTACAATTTTTTAAAATATAAAATATCTAAACTGAAAACAAACTATTAAAAATAGTTTACATATTTATAAATAATAGCATTCGACTCTGATTTTGAGTTATTTTATGAAAATTTCAAACATATTGAACAGATTGAATTATAAAAGTTGATAATTACTACAGTATATCGATATTGGCAACCCTGCGTTGTGAGAGAGCAATCAGCTGACACGTTACCACGGCAAAAATCCAAATGTCGTGAATTCTCACGTCATCCCACGCCAAAGAGAGAAGGGAGTAGCGTTTTTCACTGTGCAGTTACATTGCGCGCCCATAAGATAGGTCGTGTCAGCTGACACGACCCACGATTCTGCGTTTTTGACTGGCTAGCCTATTAGGCTCTATCGTTCTAAATGCCTTTGGTGTCATGCAATGCCTTTAATAATATCGAATATATCCTTAAAAGACATTTTGTTAATTTTCATTATACTAATAATTATTTATAAAATTTGCTTAATTTTAATTCCAATTTCTCACTGGGCTACTTTTTTTCGTGCTCACCAACACAGTGACAGATAATCTCATGCCGACCACTGCTTTACACACTCACTCTTTTATAATTTTAGCACTGCGCAGGCCGAAAGAACATAATTCGAATATTTGTCAACCGCCCGCACTTGTTAAACATAATAGTTATTTTTATAAATTAAATTATTAGGACCAACCGCACTGGTCATTCAATTAAATAGCTGCTATATGTACAATAATATATGCATAAAATTTAACAAAAAACTCACAAATCAAAATTGTTCTGCTTCTGCTGCTGAGAGACGTATTGATGATTTCTAAAGAGAGAAATAGGAATTAATTGAATGTATTTATAATTATTTCAAAATGTTTCTTACCTTTTTAGATATAATGTGTACTTTATTTTAATGCTGCAATGACATAAGATTATTAATTTAAAATATGTATATTTATAATATGCAAATTTGTTCACTTACCTTTCTTCTTCCCGCTAGAATTGCAAATGGCTCGCAATTTTCCCTCGTTTTTTATTACCCTTTTTGGGATTTTGTTTTGTCACTAATATTTCTCCTTCACATAATGTTTTCTCCTTCGCACTCATTCACATAAATCAAGAAATAAAATAAACTTTTTTTCATCGCATTTAGGTAAACAAAAAATAACCCGAAAATGTGCGTTGGTGTTAGTGCATAGAGAAAAAATGTACCCTGCCAACCATGAGCGGGTAAAAAAACAGATAATCAGTGGGTAAGATTGTGGGTAATCCATACGGTAAACATGTGTACGTTGCCATAGGTCGAGCGAATATTTTACCCACTCACGTACGTATACATGTGATCATACATCTTTGTTGCGCTCATTTAGCAGTGTCATATAAAAAAGTATATCTGTCCTGCTCTAATATCCCCAATCGACGGCTGATGCAGGGTTAGATAGATCGATAAATGTTAGGATGTAATGCACCGCGGCAGCCTCTTTCCACAGATTTCTGTGCAATTCAGGATTAGGTGTGCTGGTGTTTCCTGTTCCAGGTCGCAGAACCGGCAGTTAGCACAGGAGACTATGCCCATGTTGGACAAGTGCTTCCTGAGCCTGCAGTGCCCTGTTTAAATTGCGACGAGGAGACGCAATTTGTCACGGGGGAGGTGAATTAGTTCCTTGAACCTGGAGAGACTGTACCCCCCAAGTAGCAGTTTGGCGTGGCGCATGCCTGATGATTGTTGCCAATGCCGTTCTCTCTCCGTTCTTTCCTCCGTGCGGAGCAGCTCCTTAAAAGTGTGGGATCCTACCGCTATGTATGGTGCTGGTCCCACCACCTTGGACGCTGCCGGTTGCACAAGGACAGGCGGTTTAGCCTTTCTATGCATTCCTCAACTAAAAGCGATTTGATCTCATATGATGAAATCGCCTTTAGTGCCGCTTGGCTATCACTGAGAATAGCTATACGCTGGTTGCGATAGTTGAGGCTGAGGTTGACTTCAGCGCACTGACCTATGGCAAAAACTTCAGCCTGGAAGATACTTGGGAAGCCGCCCATTGGTATGGACAGCTTAGTACGCGGTCCCGCAATACCTGCCCCAATACCCTCCGGTGTTTTTGAGCCAGCAGTGTACCTCTGAATGGTACTGTCTTCCAGCAGTCTTTCCAGCGTGGAATTGCTCCACTCCGTCTTGCTGCCGAGAGTAACTTTGAGATTTCTTTTGAAGTTTATTTTCTTCGTTGTGCCGTCCTTTGGGAGGAGGACTAGCGGTGTGCTTTCCGCCAGTACGTCCATCTGTCTGGAGGACATTAACTTTCCTCTACCGCCGCCTTCTGCTGACATTAGCAGCATGGTGTGGTTTGCTGCTTGTTCTATCACCTGGTGCAGCGGTGTGAGCTCCAATATGACTTCCAGTGCCACAGGGGGGCATGTGTGCATTGCCCCCGAAGCACAGACACAGGCAAGTCTTTGCAACTTTGATAGTCTCCGGATCGCCGAAGACTGAGCTGCTTTGGTGGCCCAAGCCACCGCTCCATAGGTGATAATAGGCCTTACTATCATGGCATACAGCCATCTAAAGATTCCTGGCTTGCAACCCCATGATCTGCCGGCCAGGCGTCTGCATACCATAAGTGCTCTAGTTGCTTTGGACAGCGTTAAGTCCAAATGCCTACTCCACCGTAGTGATGAGTCTAAAGTGAGGCCAAGGAATTTGACCTCTTTCGACATTTCCACCTCTGTGCCTCCTAATGTTAGGGCCTCAGGCCCGAAAGAGATCTCCGCCTAGTGAATGGGACTACGGTAGTTTTTGCTGGGTTGATGTTTAGCCCTACGGTGTTGCACCATCCTTTCGTCAGGTTTAAGCCCCTTTGGACAATGTCACAGAAAGTGTTTTCAAATCTGCCTCTCGCCATTATGACGATGTCATCCGCGTACCCCTGACAGCGGATTCCATTGCTGGCGAGCAACTCGAGGAGTTCGTCTACTACCAAGCTCCATAGCAGAGGGGATAGTTTTTCCCTTGGCCTCGTGTGGTTTGTCCTCTCTGACTCTCTTGGACCTAGGTGGCTCCTGAGGAGTTATTTGGCCGCTTTTCCTTTTCTCCGTTCGATTAAGCGCCTCTTGGGGTGCCGGCCTAATTTCGCTTCGTCCCTCTGACAAGGCTGCTTTGGCTCGGCGCCGCCTCTGATTCCTGCGTCTTGTTGCAGACGAACCGTTGGCACCTGCGCGCTGTGCATTTTTAGGAGAGTGGTTGCTCCCCCTGCTCCTACTCAGAGCCCGCTTTTCAGCTGTCTCCGGTGTCATGTACCGTCCTGAAGGAATCTGAGGTACCACTTGAGGAGTGGCCCCACTCATTCCTGCTCTTCGTGGGTCGTCGTGCCTCCTGGGCGTCTCCCGGGGTAAATGGGATGTTCCCTCGTTTCCGTCTCCCTTTGCTCGCTACTTGATTCCACTTTCGTGAAACCACCCTCCTCTCCGCAGTCGATCCTGCTCGAGGGGGTTGTGGGGGCGGCGTTCGCGCGGTTCGCAGTGGTCGCGATGGACGCACTACGTTGAGTGCCGCTGCAAGAGGGCTTGCCGTCGTCGTCACCCGCGTGCTCCTCGAAGAGTGCTCGCTCTTCCGGCGACAGAGCATCCAGGAAGCTAAACTTTCCTCTAGCTCCCGAGCCACTTTTGCTTGCGGTGCTTGTGCAGCCGTGCACTGTTGTTGTTGATGCTGCTATTTCGGTTGTTGTCTTTGTTGCTGTTGTTGAGTTTTGTTTGTTGTTGTTGTTTTTGTTTTAGTTCATATTTTTCGTACGACCGTTTGGCCCGTGGTGTGGGCCTCCCGGTCTATTCTTATTGAAGGGGAAACTGAAAGGTCCGCCGCGCTAGAGCCCCTTGACGCGGTAAGGCCACCGTTACTTCCCAAGGCGGCCCGGTGTTGGGAAGGCTCCGTTCGAATACAGCTGGCTGCTGGCTGGCCTGGCTGCAAATCATCCAATGGGCACAGGAGTCGCATAACACCCTGGATTAGCAGGTGAACTGCAGGGTTGCATTTTCTCTTTTTAAATAGCTGATGCAGGGTTGCATTTTTTGATTTCTAATTTCAAAATTGATTAAAATTTCAAAGAAAACTTTTTAATTTTTAAATTATTAATTTTGTTATTTTTAATAAATATTAACATAAAATTGTAATTAAGTATATTAACGCTAACATTTCATAAATAAAAATATATTTAATTTATGTAAAAAATAATTTCACCTGAAAAAAGATTAATTAAAGAAAATAATTATTCAAACCTGAAAACAAAGGAGTGGAAAAATATTATAAAAGACAAATACCTGAAATAAAATAAAGGTTGTTAATACCTGAAAATAAATAATAATTACATTGAATTTGTAATATCTAAAAGAAAAAGAAATATTAATTGTATAAAATGATAATAATATCTGAAAAAAAAAGATTAATATTATCTGAAAGAATAAAATATGTATACCTATTAAATACAAATAGAATTTACTCTGAAAGCAAAGATTAATGAAATAAAAATAGTGATAAAATCTGAAAAGAAAGAATAATTAAATAAAAATAATAATAACTTCTGAAAGAAAAGATAAATATTATTTGATCATTTAAAACATAAAACAAACATTTATTTTCACATATTATATTGGATTGTGCAGGCCGCCTTAAACGCATAAAATACATATGTACATACATACTTATGGATGTATGTTTTTTTTTTGCGTATTATATTGGACTGCGCAGCCCAATTTCAAAGTGCACACACTTTTTTCACATACTTACTTCACAATTGATATTTGCCGCTTCTGATGATATAGCTGCTGGTGCGCTACTTCCAATTCAGTTCTGGTTTCCAAAGGTATAAAAATAAATAAACTAATTATTTTCAAAATATTGTTAAAAACTCACATAAAATTCATTTACTTACCTTTTTGTTGTACGAGCCTCCTTTACGATGGTACTATCACGAACGACATGCGTCTTTCAATCGTTTTTTTATTACCCTTTTTGGAATTTTCTATTGTCACTATTGACAATAATGTTTTCTCCTTCGCACTCATTCAAATAAATCAAGAAATTAAACAAACTTTTTTTCATCGCATTTAGGTAAACAAAAAATTACCCGAAAATGTGCGTTGGTGTTAATGCTTAGAGAAAAAATGTGTAGTTGTATTGAAATATTTGACTCAAGTGGGTAGCTGTGGTTGGCAGGGTACCCTGCCCAGAGAACTTAAAAACATAAAGAAGGTGCAAATTGAATTCTGTATGACGGTTCGATTGCGCGGCTAACAGAGCTGATAGAATCAAAGTAAGGAATTCACCATTCTCGCTGCTGTTTAGCAGAATTGAGCATGTGAATGGCAGAAATATATGTAAAATGACTGAGAACAAATAAAGAGAATTGCTTTGTAGAAAATATACAAACTCACACAGAAAACGTAAAAAAGCATTCTCTGAGTGACATACATACATATGCATGCTTATATTGAATTATATGAACCATTGTCACATATGTATGCGTGATTACTTTGTATCATATGAACCATTTTTTCCGAAAATGGTAAAAATTTTATGTCATAAAATTAAATAAAAAACAATTTTCAATAAATTATTATTATTTCAAAAATTATATTAATTTCGTCTATTATAAAATGAACTTAAATGTGCTCATCTAAACACTTCCATTCATTCCTTTCGTTTCTTCAAAAAAAATCATGACCTTCATGAAATATGCACAGTTCTTTTGGCATCTACATATGTATGTTGTCACGGGCAACCAAGGCCGAAGAGCACAACAAGTGTCACAGCATTTGCTGGTAGGAAATCGGAGTTGTGCCGAAAAAAATAAAGTAATGGCCGCCGATTGTCACCCCTTGCCGCTGTAACATCTTCGCCTACAAACGTGCGTAAATATGTATGTATGTATACGTATGATCGTGAATACATATCGACGCAGATTTTTGCGAGAAACACCAGAAAGTTCAGCAATTTATGATTTTTAACTTTTGCCATCGTCGCGAAAAGACGATTGTTGGCAAAGGCATGCTCGGGGAGATGTTACGGCCTCTGTTTTTATGAATGAAGCGAGGCTTGTGTAATTTGCTCCTGCGTTATGAATGAAATCGTTTTTGTTGTAAAATTTACTACCCTTGTTCTTCGCCAATTTGGCTGCCATATTGACTTGTGAAGATCAAGAAATATAGAAATATGCTTTTGTAGAACATTTGCTTTCGCAAACATACAGACAAATGTGCAAACGACATAATATGTGTATGATTGTTTCGCATTTTGCTTCTACGCCGGTCAAATTTCTATACAAAAATCGGTTGAAATGTGTGAGAAAATAAAATACACAACTAGGGCAAATAATTTTTAAAAAATTTATTGATAATTAAATATAAATGAAAATACATGTCAATTTATTTAAATTTATTGAAAGACTTATTTAAACTGCAAAGAAAAATAAAAAGAAAATTCATTTTATTAGAAAAATACATATACATATAATGTTATTAAGAAAATATAATTTTAGTAAAACACGATTTTCAGAATTTGTCTACCTTCAACCACAAATTCTCACACAACCTAATCAATAAAGATTAGGTATTTTTCACCAGCTTTTCTCAAAGCTTGGCTCGTGTACTATGTAACTACTACTAAAGCTAACTACAAATTAACAAAAACTAATACTAAAACTACTACTATAAGCTATTTACAACTTAATTCTACCCTGAAAGAAAAAAAAAAACATTATTAATTTTTGAAGAAGCTGAAATGAGAGAAAAAAGAAGGAAAAAATGTGTTTTAGTAATTTGAATAATACACTTTGCATTGTATGTATTTCTTTTACCTTTTATCCAACGAAAGTTACTAGAAAAATCAAATATTGCCTGCAATCTATCGTACCAGTTTCTTTAATTTTTGTTTTTTATTGTACAACCTCGCCCTTACTTCATTTTTATAAAGCTCTTCCTGCTGGTGAGCTAGCCATTTCGCGTTTTTAAATAGTAAAACCGTTATTAAGAAATCCAAAAATTGGTGCCTATGTTCGAGGCAATCTCCTGCCTCGCTATACCACTCTGGGTATTTCTGTTGTGTAATTGCAGTAATCTGGGCTAAAATCATAGATTTTATACCCACTCTGCAAGAATTTGCTAAAAAGAGCTCTTTATAGCAGCTCATTTGTAGGCGGCTTATTTCGAAGACTCTATTATCGGGATTAACCAGCCTTAGGTCATTGTCTCCTTTGTAATTTTTTGACCTTATAAGGGCTTCCGATGAGTCTTGTAAAGAGATATCCCTCTTTCGCATTAATAGGGCACATTTCTCGCACTTTAATCGACAAAAGACCTTCTGGTATATCGCATATCCAGTATAGTAACGACGAACCTGTTTTTCTGCTACTTTTTTACAATAGTCTTGCAACAATGTATTGCATTTCGTGTGCGGATGGATGATTGTTCGCTCCCAAACTTGCGCGAATCCTATAAAAAAAGTTTTCCAGTTTTTCCATCCTGGTTCATTCTCCCTAAGAGTATAAATAATATATTCGAATTTTCATCGAATACATCGCCGCTCAATGCAATCATTGCATTTATTGTAAATATAAAGGAATCCAGGCACAATATTTGGCTGTTAGGTTTTTTTATATTTTTAATGTACTGGATGTGCTCTTTTAGCCTGTTTATTTTATCAATACAATTTCTTCGTATTGGCCGTCTTTGCGGGTTTGGATTGTAAAGCGTCTTACAATCCAATTCGTCGAACAGGTCATTCATCCTTTTAACCAGCAGCTGGGTTGCTTTGGCACATTTCTTCAAATGCTCATCGGAGCCCAATAAATTTTGCTTTATTGCCATATCTATTGCCGCGGCGACCGAATTGCTGAATATGATTTTGGCGCAATTATTGACACTTGCCTTAATATACAAAATTGGGCCAATGAAATATGCACATAATTACTTTTGCATGTCAATATGGAAATGCCGACGGCAAAACGCAAAGGCATACATTGCACATATAAGTACATACAAGTGATTTCTTGGTTGAAAGCAAAAATTGCAGCATGAGAAATTGAAATGCCGACGGCAAAACGAAATTCTTGATATTCGCA
The DNA here is from genome assembly GCF_016617805.1 of Bactrocera tryoni. Lineage (NCBI taxonomy): Eukaryota > Metazoa > Arthropoda > Insecta > Diptera > Tephritidae > Bactrocera > Bactrocera tryoni. The sequence goes on along the minus strand of NC_052499.1, from coordinate 35,908,572 downwards.
CATTGCGTATGAAAGGAAATGCCTCGTTGAAGCTAACATGAATCATGAATACATCTTCATATTGTTTAGTAAATCTTTTATTTACTTAGAATGACTTATTAACATAAAATAATTTGAAAAATAATAAAAGTTCTAAATACATATTTCCATACAAAATGGAACATACATACATACATATTTCCTATGGAATATCAAAGAAAATATTTTTGTTCAATATTCTCTGTTTGGGAGTATCATTCATACATATATTTACATACATATGTCACTTCATATTCATATTACATATACCATAATGGGCATGCATACATATATTTATGTCTCTTCATATTCTTGGATATGTAAGACCAAAGAAAATAAAGCATGTTCAGAGAATATAAAGACATTTTTTTATGTTCTCTGGCATGTTTCTCTGGGTGAGACAGAGCACATAAAATAATGTCTTTATGTTCTCTGTGGAATAAAATATAAACAAGCAAAACGAAAATCGTCATGGGCATGTTAATATATTTATCTCTATTCATCTTCTCTGCTTCAGCATATATGCCACGTCATCAGATGCCGTAAATACATATTTTTATTTCTCTTCATATTCTTTGTTGAATATGTGGAGAACTGTTAAAAATGTTAACATTTTACAGCGTGACTTTTAAAGCTGTGAGGTGAATTCCTTACTTGAAATCTAAAAAATATTCGCTGTCGAATCTGCACCTTCTCTATGTTTTTAAGTTCTCTGCCCTGCCAACTATGAGCGGGTAAAAAACCAGATAATCAGTGGGTAAGAAAGTGGGTAATCCATAGGGTAATCATGTGTACTTTAACATAGGCCGAGCGACAATTTTACCCAGTCACGTACGTATACATGTGATCATACATCTTTGTTGCGCTCATTCAGCAGTGTCATATAAAAAAGTATATCTGTCCTGCTCTAATATCCCCAATCGACGGCTGATGCAGGGTTGCATTTTCTCTTTTTAAATAGCTGATGCAGGGTTGCATTTTCTCTTTTTAAACAGCTGATGCAGGGTTGCGTTTTTTAATTCCTACTTTTAAAATTTCAAAGAAAACTTTTTAATTTTTAAAATTTTTATTTTATTTTTACATTTTTACATAAAATCTATTATAATTTATATATAAATAAAAATATATTTAATTTAAAAAAATAATTAATATCTGAAAAAAGATTAATTAAAGAAAATAATTATTGAAACCTGAAAATAAATAATAATTACATTGAAGAAAGATTAATTGTATAAAATGATAATAATATCTGAAAAAAAAAGATTAATATTATCTCAAAGAATAAAATATATTAAATACAAATAGAATTTACTCTGAAACAAAGATTAATTAAATAAAAATATTGATAAATTCTGAAAAGAAAGAATAATTAAATAAAAATCATAATAATATCTGAAATAAAAGAATAATATTATCTGATTATTTAAAATATAAAGTAAACATTTGTTTTCAAATATTATATTGGATTGTGCAGGCCGCCTTAAACGCATAAAATACACACTTGTGTACATATGTAATTATTTTTGCGTATTATATTGAACTGCGCAATCCAATTTCAAACAACACACACTTTTTCTCACATACTTACTTAACAATTTATATTTGCTGCTTCTGATGATATTGCTGCAGCTGCTAATTCCAATGCTATGTTTTTATAGTAATTATTTTCAAAATATTGTTAAAAAATCACACAAAATTCATTTACTTACCTTCTTGTTGTACGGGCCTCCTATACGATGGTACGATCACGAACGACATGCGTCTTTCAATCGTTTTTTTTATTACCCTTTTTGGGATTTTATATTGTCACTATTGACAATTATGTTTTCTCCTTCGCACTCATTCAAATAAATCAAGCAATGAGACAAACTTTTTTTCATCGCATTTAGGTAAACAAAAAATAACCCGAAAATGTGCGTTGGTGTTAGTGTATAGAGAAAAAATGTGTACCCTGCCAACAATGAGCGGGTAAAACACCAGATAATTAGCGGGTAACATGGTGGTAAACATATAGAATGTTTCTTAAGCCTGGCAGATATTTTACCTACTCACGTACGTATACATGTGATCAGACATCTTTGTTGCGCTCATTATCTGTCCTGCTCTAATATCCCCAATCGGAGGCTGATTCAGGGTTGCATTTTAAACAGCTGATGAAGGGTTGTATTTTAAACAGCTGATACAGGGTTGCATTTTTTGATTCCTACTTTCAAAATTTATTAAAATTTCAAAGAAAACTTTATTTTTTTAATTTTTAAATTATTAAATTTATTATTTATATAAAATTGTAATTAATTATTTTAACGCTAACATTTTATAAATAAAATTATATTTAATTTAAAAAAAGAATTTCATCTGAAAAAAGATTAATTACAGAAAAGAATTATTATTAGCTGAAAATAAAGTGAAAAAAGATTATAAAAGACAAATACCTGAAAAGAGTGGAAAAATATTATAAAAGACAAATATCTGAAAATAAAAGAGTGGAAAAATATTATAAAAGACATATTACTGAAAATAAAAATAAAAACTGAAAAAAAAGAAAAACATTAATTATTTCTTATTTTATTTATTGTTATTTTATTCATAAATATTACGTACTAATCTATAAATATAATAATAAAAAAAACTTAAAATTAAATTTAAAAGGATCTAGTTCCGCATATTACGTTTTACATGCTTATATCTATTATGGCTTAAACTTACAAAACGTCTTACAGCTAAAATTTTTTTATCTTGCATATTTACAAATGCAGCTATATGTAAAATATTTATAATTATAAAGGAAAAATTAAAAAAAGGAAAAGGAAAAATAAAAAGGAAAAATAAAAACGAAAAATTAAAAACGAAAAATTAAAAACGAAAAATTAAAAACGAAAAATTAAAAAGGAAAGAATAAAAATAGATTAATATTACCGAGAATGATATCCACTATTCTTAATTTGTTTAGGGCCTTTTTTCCAGCTTTTCCTTCGTAGTTGTACAGCCACACCAACTCGTCACTAAATAAGGACTGCATCACCTTCTCTATCGAGTCCTTGGTAAATTTTATATTTAGAATACTGGCCGTCTATAAATGTATATTTATCTATAAATATTTATATATGTATATATACACAATTTACAGCAATGCTTTCCGTTTTCTGGCAAGAACTTTATTTCTTCACAAAATTCCCTAATAAAGTCATTTACATTCGCTGGCTTACTCATTCCTGAGAAGCAAGCGATTGTAAAAGATCTTGTATTAGGGAAGCCTACTACATGACCTAAAATTGGCCATAATGTCCTATTGGAACTTTTATACAATTTAAGTCCATGTATTCCTAAATCTATAGAAACTTTTTCTACATCGTCTAGGAAATCAAAGTCTATTGTATTCCCAAATACAATAACTCCCCCTCAGCTACAGATTTAATTTCTACTACCAGCCTACTGGTACCTAAAAGAGTCCTTGCACATAACGGCAGTCCTTTAATACCTGCTCTATCTAAGGTTTGTAAAAGGTCCGTTAAACTATTTTGGGATATGTTATTTTTAACAGCCCATGTCTTCAATCCCTTACGAAGTTTCTCACTAACATCTTTGTCCTTTGTTTCTAAACAAAAATCAACCTCGTCATCATCAAGCAAAAATCTGTCATTTTCCCTATTACTACTATATTCCAGTTCCTCATCAATATCTAAATTACCTATTGTTTCCCTACAACTATCTGCTACTTCACAGAATCTGTCAGAGACTGCTGCCCTGCTTGTGGATGGTATATCATCGCTTTCTAAATTACTATCTTCATTCATTTTCCTAAACTTCGCAACTGTAGCCCTAAACTTTGCCTTCTCCTTACTCAAAAGATTCGAAAATGTCCTTTCATTCATTTTAAATTTTAAAAATATATCTATATGTATAATATAATATAGTCTAAAAATAATGTATGTAATATAATAAGATCTAATATAAAATATGATAATATTATATATAATAAATATACATATATGTATATGTAAAGAAATATAAATATACAAAACTCTCGTCGGTGAGAATTAAACGCAAAATTTGAAAAAAAAAAATAAATCAAAAGTTCAGTAAAACACACGTTCTTTTCAAATAATTTAAAGACTGCACAGGCCGCTTTAAGGACACGTTCTTTTATATATAATTTAAAGACTGCAGAGCCCGTTTTAAGGACACGTTCTTTTATATAAAATTTTAACAATGCACAGGCCGCTTAAACACATGTTCTTTTATGTATACAATTTGTAATGCACAGGCCGCTTTAAGGACACGTTCTTTTATATATAATTTTATCACTGCACAGTCCAAAAGAATAGAATAATAAGAATATTTGCAACCGCCCGCACTTGTTAAACATTGTAGTTATTTTATAAATTAAGTTATTAGGACCAACCGCACTGGTCATTCAATTAAATACCTACGATATGTATGTGTTTATATGTATATATTAAAATTTAACAAAAAACTCACAAATTAAATTGTTCTGCTTCTGATGCTAAATAATGAACTGATGATTTCTAAAGAGAGAAATAGGAATTAATTAAATGTATTTATAATAATTTCAAAATGTTTCTTACCTTTTTAGATATTCCTAAGTACTTTGTTTAAATGCTGCAATGGCATAAAGTTATTAATTCAAAATTTATTTATTATATGCAAATTTGTTCACATACCTTTCTTCTTCCCACTAGAATTGCAAATGGCTCGCAATTTTCCCTCATTTTTTATTACCCTTTTCGGGATTTTCTTTTGGCACTATTGACAATTATGTTTTCTCCTTCGCACTCATTCAAATAAATCAAGAAATGAAACAAACTTTTTTTCATCAAATTTAGGTAAACAAAAAATAACCCGAAAATGTGCGTTGGTGTTAGTGTATAGAGAAAAAATGTGTATTGGAATATTTGTCTCAAGCGGGTAGCCGTGGTTGGCAGGGTATGCATCCCTCTATACCCTGCCAACCATGAGCGGGTAAAACACCAGATAATTAGCGGGTAACATGGTGGTAAACGTGGTGGTAAACATATAAAATGTTTCTTAAGCCTGGCAGATATTTTACCCACCCACGTACGTATACATGTGATCATACATCTTTGTTGCTCTCATTCAGCAGTGTCATATAAAAAAGTATCGGGTGATTTTTTAAGAGCTTGATAACTTTTAAAAAAAAACGCATAAAATTTGCAAAATCTCATCGGTTCTTTATTTGAAACGTTAGATTGGTTCATGACATTTACTTTTTGAAGATAATTTCATTTAAATGTTGACCGCGGCTGCGTCTTAGGTGGTCCATTCGGAAAGTCCAATTTTGGGCAACTTTTTCGAGCATTTCGGCCGGAATAGCCCGAATTTCTTCGGAAATGTTGTCTTCCAAAGCTGGAATAGTTGCTGGCTTATTTCTGTAGACTTTAGACTTGACGTAGCCCCACAAAAATAGTCTAAAGGCGTTAAATCGCATGATCTTGGTGGCCAACTTACGGGTCCATTTCTTGAGATGAATTGTTCTCCGAAGTTTTCCCTCAAAATGGCCATAGAATCGCGAGCTGTGTGGCATGTAGCGCCATCTTGTTGAAACCACATATCAACCAAGTTCAGTTCTTCCATTTTGGCAACAAAAGTTTGTTAGCATCGAACGATAGCGATCGCCATTCACCGCAACGTTGCGTCCAACAGCATCTTTGAAAAAATACGGTCCAATGATTCCACCAGCGTACAAACCACACCAAACAGTGCATTTTTCGGGATGCATGGGCAGTTGGCCACCAAGATCATGCGATTTAACGCCTTTAGACTATTTTTGTGGGGCTACGTCAAGTCCCTAGTCTACAGAAATAAGCCAGCAACTATTCCAGCTTTGGAAGACAACATTTCCGAAGAAATTCGGGCTATTCCGGCCGAAATGCTCGAAAAAGTTGCCCAAAATTGGACTTTCGAATGGACCACCTAAGACCGCAGCCGCGGTCAACATTTAAATGAAATTATCTTCAAAAAGTAAATGTCATGAACCAATCTAACGTTTCAAATAAAGAACCGATGAGATTTTGCAAATTTTATGCGTTTTTTTTTTAAAAAAAGTTATCAAGCTCTTAAAAAATCACCCGATATATCTGTCCTGCTCTAATATCCCCAATCGACGGCTGATGCAGGGTTGCATTTTCTCTTTTTAAATAGCTAATGCAGGGTTGCATTTTCTAATTCCTACTTTTAAAATTTAAAAGAAAACTTTTTAATTTTTAAAATTTTTATTTTATTTTTTACATTTTACATAAAATTTATTATAATTTATATATAAATAAAAACATACTTATTTTAAAAAATAATTAATATCTGAAAAAAGATTAATTAAAGAAAATAATTATTAAAACCTGAAAGTAAAAGAGTGGAAAAATATTATAAAACACAAATTCCTGTAAATAAAATAAAGATTATTAATACCTGAAAATAAATAATAATTACATTGAAGAAAGATTAATTGTATAAAATGATAATAATAATAATAAAAAGATTAATATTATCTGAAAGAATAAAATATATTAAATACAAATAGATTTTACTCTGAAAGCCAAGATTAATTAAATAAAAATAGTGATAAAATCTGAAATGAAAGAATAATATTATCTGATTATTTAAAATATAATATTAGTTTTCACATATTATATTGGATTGTGCAGGCCGCCTTAAACGCATAAAATACATACTTATGCACATATGTAATTATTTTTGCGTATTATGTTGAACTGCGCAATCCAATTTCAAACAACACACACTTTTTCTCACATACTTACTTAACAATTTAAATTTGCTGCTTCTGATGATATTGCTGCAGCTGCTAATTCCAATGCTATAAAAACAAATGAAGTAATTATTTGCAAATTATTTTAAAAAAATCATTCACTTACCTTCTTGTCGTACGAGCCTCCTTTATCATAGTACGATCACGAATGACATGCGTCTTTCAATCGTTTTTTTATTACCCTTTTTGGGATTTTCTTTTGTCACTATTGACAATGATGTTTTCTCCTTCGCACTCATTCAAATAAATCAAGAGATGAAAGAAACTTTTTTTCATCGCATTTAGGTAAACAAAAAATAACCCGAAAATGTGCGTTGGTCTTAGTGTATAGAGAAAAAATGTGTAGTTGTATTGGAATATTTGTCTCAAGCGGGTAGCCGTGGTTGGCAGGGTAGCATTGTTCCCAAACGCACACTACCTAACTGTGTGCTTCTGTTGGAGTATGAGAGAGCTTGCTGCTCCACACAAAAAAAATACAAAACTTTAGTATTAATTAATATAAAAAAAATTTGAAAGTGATTCGACAACTTTTACAAAATTGTGAAATTAATTAAATTCCTTATTAATTTTTTATCAATTACTAAAATAATGACAACTCACGTGTCAAAAAGAAATTAAGATTCAAAAAATTTTAAATATTGAATTTATGTTGAAGTTTTCACCTAAACGGCTGTATCAAAAAACTAAAAATCAATATTTTCATGGTTTTGAACCAACTTATCTAAATCTAGTTCGGAGCCGCAAAACTTTATACGAAGTAAGTCTTCAAGGTGCCGATCGCTAATTTTATTTCTAGTATTTGATTTTATTAATTTCAAAGTGGAAAACGAAACTTCGCAACAATAAGTAGTTCCAAACATTGAAACATTCGTTCTTTAATTTCGGATAAAAGTTGTCGTTCAGATTTTTCCAAAACTGTTGCCCAGTTTCACGAGGCAACAATAAATCACGTTGCATCTTTTCTAATTCGGATTTTAAATCTAAACTCACCCCAGAAGTATTACACCCAGTAGAGTCGTTATGAATTTCAATAATATGCTTAATTTTATAAAAGTCATGAAATCGGTTATGAAAATTAGTCTGCAATATATCAAGGATTGGTTGATATTCTTGCAGCCTTGCATGGTTAGAATATTTTTCTACAATGAAGCGTGTTCTTCTTAGAACAGTGAGGTCGTTTTCTTTAAAATTATTAATAAGCAAGCTTAATTTATGGGGAAATTTTTCAATTGCTAAGACTAAATCGAATATTTGTTTATCGTGACCTTGTAAGGCCAAATTCAACTGATTAATTTGTTCACTTATGTCCACAAGTAAAGCTAGATCTAATATAAAATTTGGATCTCTAAAAGATATAAGAAGTTCTTGGGACTCTGCTGACGAATCGTTTTCTAAAAATAAGGCAATTTCCCTGCGCAAATCAAAAACTCGCTTTAAACTTTTTCCGCGACTTAACCAACGAACCTCTGTAAACAGTAAGAGGTCACCATAATCTGCATCGATTTCTTTTAAAAACTTCTTGAATTTTCTATGCCTTAAAGAATTTCGGCCTCCCCTAATCCTATTTATAATTTTTACAGAGACTTGCATTGCATTGGTTATATTCAAACACTTTGCAAATAGGGCTTGTTGATGTATAATGCAGTGAAAAAAGGGAAACTGTATCCGTTCTTGCTTAGAGTTCCAGAAAGTCCTTCATTTCTACCTACCATGACTTGAGCACCATCAGTACATATGCTACTTAATTTAGTTATATCAAAGACTGCAAGGACCTTTGAATATACAGCATTATACAAAATGTTACCAGTCACATGGCCATGCATAGATACAACCGAAAGCATGTCCACTTTTGTATCGAAGGTTTCATCTACCGTTTTTACATAAATAGTTAATTGGTTCACATCGGATATACAGTGGCTCCATCGCATAATCGGACAAGAACTTTTCTAACATAAATGTCCTCCAAACATTAAAATAAAAAAGCAGAATGTGTTGTTTTTCGCTTTTATTTACACCTCATATTATCGTCTACTTAAGTGATAAAGAAAAGGTAACTTTTTTAAATGTAAGCTGTTAATTTAAATAAAAAAACCAAAACAATTCAATTTTTTATGCTCAACGAATAATCGGACAAAACAAAATAGAGTAAAGGTTCAGGAGAGCGGCTTTTCCGAAAACGTGCACCAATTTTCACGGGAAATGGCTTAAAATACTCGTTTTTAGTTCTAATTTACGAATATGTTAGGCGCGTGTTTTTAAAAACAATATTTTCTTTGTTTTAATAGAAAAACATCGTATTTCCCGAAATCAAAAATTCACTTTTGCACTTTACACGTCTTTAGATGTTAAAAATATGTTTTCTATCACTTATATACACATTATTATTGATGTTGTTTAGTTAATTAATAAGATAAATTGCTTTTTTTGTTATTTTTATAAAAATATGAAAAACTTTACAATCACTTCACTTCAACGAAAATGGCAAGGTTATGCATAATATCATGGCAGCACTTTTTAAAATAAACCTGGGCACAACTGTTCAATGCTCTGGTGGATTTCGAAATATCGATACTTTCGATAATGAACGAGAATCGATAAAAATGGGAAAAACGTTACATACAGACAAATTTTTCAATCGTTGTTTATTTTAAAACGTGGATTTGTATGCCAATACTTTACAAAAAATGTTTCCATTTCTTACTTAATATTATTTATATTCGTACTTAATGTACTTACTTATTAATCGTGTAATTACTGCACTAAACAATAAAAAGGTCGCTTGCGGTTCAAAACGAGATTTTTTTTTCATTTAATGAAAAAATATATTTCTTTACAAAATTAAAAATATAATTTCAATTACTCAAAGAAAACTTAAACATATATTATTTCAATCATTCAAACAATATAATTTTTATCATTCCACCGAATGTGGGTTGTATAATTTGCCTATCGCTTCAAAAATTCCGTGGATTCTTTCACTATGATCAGAAAACCTACGCTTAAAAAAAAATTCAGCCAAATACCCTGGAAAATGGGACTCTTTTCGGCCGTACCGTGGTATATTGGCACGCACTTCACGCCATACTCTTTCTATATTTTGTGTGTGTGCACCACTGTCGGGGTCTACAAAATTGTATGAATGGTTTACCGTTAAATGCCGAAAACCCTTATCATTAAGGCAATCGTATGCCTTCCAACAATCGGAAATGATGGTGGTTCCGGGTAAAATTTTTGTCTAATTGTTTTAAGCAGTGAATTTTTTGAACGACTTTCAACAGCTACAATAAAAAGTTTTTTACTACCGCGTTCAAAACCGCCAAAAACCCACTGTCCTTCAACCATTCTGCCTCGATTGTACTTTCGCCTTCCCATTTTGGCCTCGTCGATTTCGACAATTATATTTTCTCCCCCTAACTTTTCGGAACTGTTATTGAGCGCCCATTCGATCAACACTTCCCTAACAAAGGAACTCCAGTCAACCAACGTCGCATTTCCAAATTGCAAAACGTTCGACAAAAATGTTTTCCTGGGCGGAGTTGTCGTTATAAAAAGAACTATAAAATCACAAATGTCGCGAGTTGACAATTTCGTGTTTTTAAAGAACGTATTCCTAGATATACTTTGCTTAAATGAGCAGCGCATGACTTTGTATTTTTTGTTTGCCATTTGAAACTTTTGGCTGCGTTGGCAACGCCAAAAGGAATCGGGACTTAACGTACACGTCTCGTTACAGGTTGGGCATTTTTTTTCTGCCAAAATTATATTGTGCTGGGACAGAAAATTCCGCAATTCTTCATCAGTGTATTTGATGAAGCTCCGCAAATCAACGTCACATCCAGAACAACTGCTGATGGGCATGTCAGACATGTTCTGTTTATAAAAAAGTTAACTTAATATAATATTAGAATATACTAAATCGTTTTATTTTGACGCAAAGATGAGAATTTCGTGAGTGGAAAGAGTAGATTTTTACAAAAAAATTAACACACTTTGCACATGTTCTTTTGTGTTTAACTTAACGGAGATCTACGCGAAAAAGATCACATATTTTTTGGTATCAAACTTCTTTGTGCGTTAGCGGCTTTCGGCCGCGCTTCAAAAAAATACGCGAAAAAAACCTGGTGCATTCCGGTGTTGGACCGATTTTGGTTATTTTTTTAAATTGAATAATGTGTGCAAATTCCACTCATTATTTCATTTACGCGACCTCCTTCGTTGGGGAAACTAATTTATATATTTACCTTAATTATTATAAAATAACTCTATGCTAATCCGGACTTAAATACGCAAGCGACGAACGAAAATTTTTCTTAATTTTTATAAAATAGCTCTATGATAATCCGAACTTAAACACGCAAGCGACGAATGAAAATTTTCCTTAATTTTTATAAAATAGCTCTATGCTAATCCGAACTTAAACACGCAAGCGACGAATGAAAATTGTCCTTAATTTTTATAAAATAGCCCTAAATCCGGACTTAAATACGCAAGCGACGAACGAAAATTTTTCTTAATTTTTACAAAATAGCTCTATGGTAACCCAAACTTAAACACGTAAGCGACGAACGAAAATTTTCCTGTAACGCATATACATACATGAATATCATTGAACATTTTCCTGGACCTAAATTATATATTTACCTTAATTATTATAAATATTACTTAATTTTTATAAAATAACTCTATGCGAATTGATACAAATAACAGTTAATTTAAGATTTTATACTCGAGGGAATAATACACACAGTTTATTTTGAAACGTAATTCTCATTTGAACAATTCTTGTCATTATCGAATATCGAAAGTATCGATATTTCGAAAACAATAAGGCCATTGACCAATTGTGGCCAAATTAATTGCAAAAAGTGGTGCCATGCATACCGTGCATAACCTTGCCATTTTCGTGTTATTGTTAATTTTATAATGCTTTTTATTGCAAAAAAACATAAAATTAGATAACGCGCCATATATATTCGTGAATCGGAATTAAAAACGAATTTTTTAAGACATTTCCCGTGAAAATTGGTGCCCGTTTTCGGAAAAGCCGCTCTCCTGAACCTTTACCCAAAATAGAACCACTTAATATATAAAACAAAAGAAGTCAATACTTATTTGCATAACCCTTGTTATCCAGAACAGCCTGTAAGCGCTTTGGAACATATTTTACCAAATTTTGACAAACCTCCGGCTCTATGGAATTCCATGCCTGTAATAAGGCCTCCTTTAGCTCACCTAACGTGTTAAACTTTTTTTGATACACTCTTCTAGCTAATTCTTCCCACAAATGCTCGATTACATTAAGGTCAGGGCTCTGCGGTGGTGTTTGTATTAGTTTAGGGCAGTTGTGTATCAACCAAAGCTTTGCCACGCCCGATGTGTGCTTGGGGTCATTGTCTTGATAAAAAGCAAAATTGTTCGCGATACCCAACTTCTCTGCACTTTGCTTAACATTTTCCTTCAAAATATTGAGGTAGCCAAATTTGTCCATTTTACCATCAATAAAATGCAAATTGCCTAGTCCAGCACTTGACATGCATCCCCAAACCATGACAGAGCCCCCTCCATGCGTCACAGTAGCTTTTGTATTTTTATGAGCAAATTCGGCATTTGGTTTACGCCACACAAACATTTTGCCATCTGACCCATGCAAATTAAACTTGCTTTCATCAGTGAATAAAACCTAAAAACAGGGAAAACTATCAAAATAAATGTATTTTGAGATGAAATAATGTGAAACTACCTGATTCCAAAAGTCTTCTGATTTTAACAAATACTCCCTAGAATATTTCAGCCTTTTGTTTTTATTTTGATGGCTAATGAAAAGTTTTTTTCTTGCAACTCTACCATGATAATCGTATTTGTGTAACGTATTACGAATAGTATTTAGGCAGACATCTTTTCCACTTCGATTTTTTAAAGAGATTTTCAGTTCTTTTGCCGTTTTGAAAGGATCATTTGCTACTTCCTTTACTATAGAACGCTCTTCTCGCACGGATAATATCTTGCCTTGACCTTCTCTGCTTCTATTAGCCAATCTGAACTCATGATGGAATCTCTTGATCACATCATGGACCGTGGATTTGCTTCTTCCTACCAATTCAGCGATTTCTCGGACGGTTTTACCTTCACCATTCAATTTCACTATTAGTTGCCTTATTTCGAGCGAAGTTTGCTTTCCTTTTGGAGCCATTTTAAAAGTAATTCACAAAATTCTAAACTCTTCTGCGACTAAATAAAATTTATGACTAAATAAGACCAAAAAATGTGATTGTAAAGTGCACATTTACAAAATAACGGCACATTAAGCATTGCTATTTTCACTTGTCCGATTATTCGTTGAGTGCAAAAAATTGAGATATTTATGTTTTGCTACTCAAATTTACAGTTATCATAAAGGATAGCTGTTGATTTTTTATTGATGAGAGAAACTTTATTATGAAGTGTAAATAAAAGCAAAAAACAATGCATTCTGCTTTTTTATCTTTATGTTTGGAGCACATTAATATTAGATAAACTTCTGTCCGATTATGCGATGGAGCCACGGTATCTGTACTCTCGTCAATACATATGAAAAAATACTTGCTTTCTTGCACCCTTCGCATAGTCATATTATAAATATGTCGGCCTATTACTTCAGTGCGTCGTGTTATTGTTGTCCGTGATAAAGGTATTGAACTGATAGCAGCGAAAACTTCCTGACCTATAATACTGAAACAATGAAAAACCTTTTGACACATATGTATCTTTAAAAATAACTCCGTCCTCAAATGGTCTTCCCTGCTTTGCTAGCTCTAAAGCAACAGCAAAACTAGTCTTTCGTTGAGCATAACGAACGCTTGAGTTTTCCCCCAATGAATCGTTAATGAATTGCTCATAAAACGGTTTTTTTAGTTGGCATATAAATAGTTCTCTAGAAATGCCCGTTACCGATTCATGAATAGAATGGTTTCCGCTATAATTCCTTTTAACATAGTACTCCCTATTTCGTTTAGTTATGTGTTTACAAACTAAACACTCAGCATTACCGAAAAAGTTTTCGGAAAAAAAAAAACTTGTTTTCCCACTCAATATTAAACATAGTAAAATTGTTAATCAGCGCGCACATACAATTTACATGCGTAGCAGTCAACAGTCGTTGATCAAGTGATTTTCAAATGTACATTAATTTTCCACAATGTATAGAGAGCGCTTGACTAATACGTGTGAGCGAATCTGTGAGAGAGCAATAAAGTCGGCCGCCCGCGGGCTAGGTAAAGCGCTTCACTGCTCTATAGCCATCTTATTGTGATTTTATCAATATTATTCTTCATTTGAGAATGTAAGTATGTACATACATACATATGAATGTACATACATGATGCGCAATAAGCAGCGTGAAAAATGATGTAGCTGCATACATATGGATGTATATACAGTAGTATCTCGATAGATCGGACACCCTTGATGTTGGGGTCGTCCGGATAACGGGGGTGTCCGGATTATAGATATTTTTTTTAATGGTTATTTGCGGGAAAGAAATTTGACACGAAAGAACGTTGACATCCAACCTTTTTTAGTTGCTTTATAAGTTACAGGCACATTTCAATTTTGAAATGATCGTGGATTAGTTGATTTGCCTATTACCAAAAGGGGTAGCTTATGTGTGCCAGATGCATTGCAACAAGGCATAAAAGTTCCGCGATCCTTTGAAATTTTTCGACCAGATGCAGATTTTTCTTGCGAGTGCGCCAATGTATTTGCAGGAATAACTTTCCAAAAAGCTGCCGATTCATCTGCATTATAAATCTGGTCATGGTCTAGGTCCATTTCTTCTATAATAGATTTTAATTTTTGCCTGAATGGTTCCACTGCAGAAACATCACTGCTTACTTTTTCACCACAAATTTTTAATTTCCTTATGCCATGTCGTGCTTTAAAATTTGAAATCCACCCCAAACTTGCCCCAAAATCATTTTTGCCAGTTATTTGATTATAGAAATATTTTGCTTTGTGTTGAATCATTTCGGTTGATATAGGAATATTCTGGTTTCTCTGTTGAACAAACCAAGTCATTCAGGCCTTCTCCATATCCGGATGTTCTCCTAGTCTCATAGTCTGCCTTTTTTTTGAGAAATACCACTAAGTTATTAAATTTGGAAACCAAAATTGGTTCCGCTTTAACTAACCTGGTTTTACACAGTTGGACGCATACTTTCTGATAGCATCACGTTTTTTTTTTATGTCAAATACAGTAGATTTTGTTACCCGAAATTGTTCTGCAACGTATCTAATTGATTTTCCTTTATCAAGGCGATCTAATATTTCACGTTTTTTTCTGAATAGATAGGATTTTATGAGCTCTTTTATTTATTTGTCTGCCGCTCATTTTAATAACAAAGAAATTTAATGCAAGTCCAGTCACTGTGCCACTTCACGAACTATGAATAAACAAACGGTGCACCGCCGTGTAGAGAATAATATCATTCTTGGAATAAATACACCATAATTGGCAATACATTAAGTACGTATGTAGTACATATGTATATACGCACATTTTTTCGTTAAAGTACCGATATTCTTCGAACTGCTGCAGCAAAAACTCACAATGCAAAGTAAAAATCATAATACCAAAGCGAAAAGAGAAACAAATGTCTGCATTTTTTGTAGCGTCCGGATTAAAGGGTAAAAAATATAAAACTGTCCGGATAATAGCAATGTCCGGATTTTAGAGGTGTCCGGACTAAAGGGTGTCCGGGCTATCGAGATACCACTGTACACAAATATGCATAATATATTGCACATACATATGTATGTAACTTCATATATGCACATAACTGTTGTTGTTGCCATTGCTGACATAAATAGTTTTCGCATGATCATCACATTGTCATTTCGCCTTCATTGTTTATGACACACTTTTTTATGTGCTTATTGCTCCTGTTCTTCTCTAATATTTTAAATTAATAACTGATACAAGTACGAGTATAATGGAGGGCATACACACAACAATTAGTTGATTGATTGAGTTGGGCGAGAAATTGCCCTTGTCGCCACATACGACATAACTTTTAATACAATTTTGAGGCCAACTTCATTTTGAATATTCACGTCGTTGCTTAAGGTTGGTACGCAGCTCTCAAGTAATTTCTCAAGAAAAAAAAATACATTATTTCTCAAGTAATTTTGACAGCTGGTTACGCATTGTGAATGATTTACATTAGAAGAGCAAGAGAGAATAAACAAAGAAAACAAACTTCGTGCGTAATATGTATGTGTATGTGTATGGTAACATAAATATTTTCATTGAGATTTAAGAAATGTTGTTGATGATTGGTAGGTTTTATGCAATATTTCAAAATGGAATATACTTCATAATAATGATTTCAGCTACTTTAGGATGAATTTGACGATTACTTCGAATTTCCTTCAAGAAACAATTGTTGATTTGATGTTTCTTCGCAAAACCAGGTTTGCCATATTCACATTTTACTGAAAAAAAGTATCAAAAATTAGTACTAGATTTCTTGAGAGCTGCGTACTAGCACGTTTCTTAAGCATTTTTTTATATGAAGTTTTTACGTTTCTTGAGAGCTGCGTACTAAGCTTTAAACATGAGTTCGGAAGTTGTTGCTTTACTTATTATAAATGAAGTTTTAGCGGAAGAAGAAGAACAGGAGCAAAAAAACATTCGGAAAAAAAGAAAATGGTCTAAAATGTACAACCGCAATATCTGCGCAAGCGATTGGTAAAATTGTAATTGAGACGTGCGAGGCCATTATAAAAGTTATAAAAGACTCAATTAAGGTAGTATTAAAAGTATATCGGAGTTATACATTTTATTTATATATATTTTTACCTTCCTAAAACATCTGAGCAATGGATGGCTGTAGCTGACCAATTTTAGAGAAGTCGATGTTTCCCAACTGTCTAGGCGCGCTCGATGGAAAGCTCATAAATATTTCACGTCCTCCTAACTCCGGTTCATTCTATTTTAATTATAAAAAGACATTCAATATTATCTTGTTGGCAATTGTTGACAGCAACTCCAACTTTTTAATGGTAAATTTAGGTGCAAATGGACGAATTTCCGATGGAGGCGTTTTCGGAAATTCGAAATTATTTAAAAAGTTGGAAAGTGGAAATTTAAATTTACCGGAACCACAAGCAGTGCTTGCAGACGAAGATTCACTCCATTTTGTGTTTATGTCGGATGCGGCTTTTGCTTTGAGGAAAAAATGTTTTAAAACCATTTGGTCACAACAATTTGACAGAGAATGAAATGCTGTTTAACAAAACTCTGAGCTCAGCACGAGTTAAAGTTGAAAATGCTTTTGGAGTTTTGGCATCGCGTTTTCGACTTCTTCAAACAATACACATTTTTTGGGAACATTCAATACAATTTGGATTTTTGCATTCAAAACACATGTGGAATGTCTTGCGTTTCTTTTTGGGATCACATAGTGAACAGGTTTTACGTTTTTCAAATTTTTCTACGTTGTCGGCCAGCGATGTACTGGGTACTTGATCCATTTTCAGTACACGGCGAATAGCTCCTTGAAGTTCTCTGTGTAATCCATTCTGGTATGCACGGCGTTCTAAATGTGGTTTCACGAGATCTTCAGCTAATTTCAATTATATCTAAATCCTGAACACATGTTTTGTTTTGATAGTTAGGCCTCATTTTTCTGATTTTTTCGTTTGTGTGGGGTATAATTTCGTCTAACATATCATTTAAAAAAAAAAAACAAATTCCACAAATCTAGGGGTTTTGTATTTCTGTGCAACACATCTCTGAAGAGAGGTTTGAGACCAAGTACGTCTCGTACAATGTTATGCTGTGCAGTTCTTGACCTTGAAATCGCGGGAAAAGCAGACCAACGAAACCGGTTCTTACCGAAATAACTCCTATACCTTGCCAGTGGTATATCGTCGTCAGAAAACGAACACTCGATCGCGGTTTCTTTCTTACGCGATTGTTCTGACTCATTTAGTTCTATTTCCGATTCTGGCTGACATTCGCCATCAATTACGTGGTCTACAGGAGCGTCTTCTATGTCACTGCAGTCTTCATTTGGTAATTCATTGCAACTTCCTTCAAACTCCGACTCCGAGTCCAACTCTTGCAGCCATTTACCGATGTTTTGATCATGCGAAAACATAATAACTCTATAAAACCACAAAAAAAATTATCGGCACTAAAATTCCATAAACACTTAACGTCGGTCACAATGACCGCAAGCAAAAATGTTTTACCTCTAGTTTTTGAATTGGTACACGTGTTGACTGCCTGATTGCACAAAACGAACTGACGAGAGAAAAGAAAAAGTACATAGTCGGACAACTGCGCAGCTTGCATAATAACGGGAATATTTAAAAAATAAAAAACGGTAGAGTCACTGTGACCGGCGTTAGGTGGCTAAGGGTTAAATAAAACTTACATATATTCATTCTCTTATAACTAATACATAAAAAATGAACTAAAAATAATAATTTAAAAAAAAAAATGAGAAAAATAAAATAAAATATATGTACTCTGTCTTAATATGTTTTAATTCATTGATATTGCGAGTCATTAAACAAATCAAGAACACTTGTGTATTGACTTTCGTTTGCATCTGAAAAGTGTAACTCTGGAGTTCTTTCAATTATTTGTGATGTTGCTTGTATGGGGCTTCCAGTTGGCACAGAAATAAAACGTGGCGAATGTGATGTTGATTCTAAAGGACTTCTAGTTGGCACAGAAATAAAACGTGGGTAATATGTAGTTGATTCTATAGGACTTTTAGTTGGCATAGAAGTAAAATGTGCCGAGCGTGATGTTGATTCAGTTGGACTTACAGAAGATGTCGAAATATAAAGTTGCGAGTCATTACTTAAAAAAGGCGAGCTGGTTCGTGATACATGCGGACTACTTAAATTTGGCGAGCTTGAAGGACTGTGCAGATAATTGAAACATAATTTTCCAAATCGGCGAAGCAGCATTACTTCGTCTACTGCTTGCTTTGCAAAAGGTTGCTGCTCTGGTTTCATTTGCCTGTACATGCAAGCCCATGCCTTTGCATAAGTTTCTGCTTCATCCATTTGTTTTTTGGATGTCTCCAAATGCTCGGTTGATTTCTTTAGAAACTCCGTTCTTTCGGTGGCCACTTTTTTAAACTTCTTCGACGATTGCTGTGTAAAAAAACATAATCTCATAAATAAAATCAATAAAACTTTTAAATGTTTTTTCAACACACCACGCGAACGGGCGCTTCTTCCTCTTCATCCGCACTGATGGATGTTACACTAGGCATAGGTACTTCCAGGTCCCGCAAAAGTCGAGCTCCTCGAAATACCATAGAGGTGAAACGTATAATTCATCAGTCCCTGCACCTAATGTTTCACTATGTAAAGTTTTTTTCAGCTCCCGCGATAGCAAGTACGCATATTTGACAGTTTTTTTAATTTCATCTATCGACGCATTACTTTTTATTTTTTTTAATTCTAAAAAAAGTTTTTGGTATGTAGCTTCTACGGCGTACTTTTTTATTTTTATAACAGTCCAGTTTACTGTTCCATAACTCCGGCATAGTTTTATACACTTCGATAAATTCGCGGATTTGCCGATCGCTTTCACTCATTTTTATTTGTTCTTTGCTTCGTAGACGCGCTCTCTTTGACAGCCGAAATAAAATAGCGAAATCGTTTGAAATCGCACGACCAACCCAAACATTATCCAACTAACACAATCAACTTCACAAAATATCAAAAAATTTAGATTTTCATCCAACCAGTTGGTACAACTCATACAACTGGCCCATATACGAATCAATCAGTTGTACAATTCGATGAAATCGGTACAATAATTGATTCGTGTATGCCTTCCGTAGCAGTTGTGTTCATTTAACGGTTATTTGCATTACCTAAAACTAATCTACATACATAGATAGATATGGCGGTGTTTCGGCGAGTACAATTTCCTCAATTGTGATAAACAAAGAAGGTACTGCAATATCATTTGAATGTGGCACTTGTGCTATATCTTCCAAAAACAATAAAGATTCGAACTTTTTGAAGTATAGAAAAAGCACTGCATGGCTTGATAAATGGAAGCAAAATTATTGAACAAAACGTTGAACAAATAAAATTATTAACTAATGCGACAATATAATTCATGTTTCTATTTAGGTATCGTGTAGCTATACTATGAAGAGTTATGCGGTGAAAGCAATGACGTTTTTGACGAGGACTGCCAAAAATGGCAAACTGAAGTATCGCCCCATGTTTTGGAAAAGTACAAAGTATATTTCTGACTCAAGGAGTATGACTTCTAGCGCCTTGGAAAACGATGAGGATTCTGAAGAAGAAACTATTCATCCCCCATCCAAAAATGATATACCGCTTTCCTTTTACAACTGACGCTCACTACAAAGCACTAAACAGATTAGAATATCTGACTCAAATTGCCCGCCTACAACTTTTTTAAAAGTCCTAGAAATAGTCCTCTATAACTATTTACATATATCTTTGATTGTATGTTATTGTTTTGTAAATAACCATACATATGTACTTCTAGTCAGGAACTATTCGAACGAAAGCGCAGAATGTTTGTGGCGAATGGCTTTAATGAAGTATTCTGAGAATAATTTAATAATCTATGTGGGTTATTTATTTTTATAAATAACTAGCTTACCCCACAGTCGTTTTCCTGCGTAAAATTATGTGTTTTGAAATGAAAAGAAAGTTTAATTTATCATTGAATTTTTTTTCCAATGTAACGCAGCTTGATAAACAACATTTTTTGATTTCTGTTCCGGTGTACAGAAAAGATGGTTTTCGAACTCGTGAGCACGCCACGTATGTACATAAGTATGTACATATATCTGGCCGTGTGAAAAACATAGCATTTCCAAATTTATCCCACACACTACGCGATTATACTTGTGTCTTGTTGATTGTCATCTCAAATGCAATTTTCACTGGAAACGGAATACACTTGAACTGAAATCGCAAATCGTTAGAAGTCAAGAGAATTCGTAGAATCAAGCATTCTGCTCCCTTGTATTCGATAGGTGCGTCACAATCCGTCGGGTTCCATTACACAGTTTCGGCGCATGAAGATTGCGAAGCATAATAACTACAGATCCAACTTTGAGACGCAAATGATGCGGTGGCTTACCAAGCCTAGCCAAAGGATGTAGAAATTCCACTGGATAATTCACGGCGTCGTTTTCATTGCCAAGACGATCGATCGATTCGTATGAGCGCAAGTCTCCTGGAATTTCACTTTGAATCTTCCAGTTTAAGTCAACAACATCGGTATTTTTGGCAGCTAACATTGCGCATGCATTCAGCAGTGTCATATAAAAAAGTATATCTATCCTGCTCTAATATCCCCAATCGACGGCTGATGCAGGGTTGCATTTTTTGATTCCTACTTTAAAAATTTCTTAAAATTTCAAAGAAAACTTTTTAACTTTTAAATTATTAATTTTATTAGTTTTAATACATATTTACATAAAATTGTAATTTATTGTCATTAAATATATTAACGGTAACATTGGGTAAATAAAAATATATTTAATTTAAAAAAATAATTTCATCTGAAAAAATATTAATTAAAGAAAAGAATTATTAATACATAGCTGAAAATAAAAGAGTGAAAAAAGATTTTAAAGTCTTCCCTGGGCCATTGAAGATATCATTAAAGGGCTGAACTGCAGCAACTATAACCTGTTTTACACACGGAACAAAGGTAAACCTAGGGCATGCATTCTTATCAATAAAAGTATAAATGCATTTCTTTGTCCTAATTACAGCACAGCAGATATCACAGCGGTAGAGGTGGAACAGAATGAAAAGCCCTTCTTCCTGGTCACGGCCTCGGCTCACCAGTCTAATAGAGGAGAACAGGAAGGAAGATATCCTAATAGGGTGTGATGCAAACGCAAGGCACACCGTATGGGGGGGAAGCTCCAGCATAAACACCAGAGGTGAGTCACTCTTGCAGTATATGTATTCTGAATAGTAATCTAAGTATATGCAACAAGGGCGATAAGCTCTTGTCCTCACGCTATCAACAGACACAGACAGTTTCGTTGTGGATAACTGGAGGGTATCCGATGAGCCTTCCATGTCGGATCACTCCGACATCCGCAAGAAATACAGTGCTCCTCTCACATACCGGAACCCTAGAAGAGCAGCATGGGAAAAATTTGCCATTATAGCAACAAAATTCCTTGAAAAGGGAGGCATAAGAGTATCAGAAATCCTCAGGAACTAGATTCAGAAGTAGAGAAGTTAGAAAAAAATCTTAACCACAACTTTCAATAAATCTACTCCGCTAACAGTTTTGAAAAGAGAAAGACATTATGAAAAGATACAAAAAAGCAGTCAGGAAAGCTAAAAACGACTCATGGCGATCTTTCTGGACATCGATAGAAAGTTGCAGACAAACCGCTAGGCTGGGCAAAATGAGAGAAGTTAGAAAAAAATCTTAACCACAACTTTCAATACATCTACTCTGCTAACAGTTTTGAAAAAGAGAAAGTCTCTTCCTTGGTGGAACAGTGAATTTGAGAACACAACTAAGGAAAGCTTTCGATGAGAGTTTTAAAACCAAAATCTGGCAGCCATATAAAGACATTATGAAAAGATACAAAAAAAACAGTCAGGAAAGCTAAAAACGACTCATGGCGATCTTTCTGCACATCGATAGAAAGTTGCAGAGAAACCGCTAAGCTGAGCAAAATGCTATCCAAAGATCATATTAATACTGCCTACATTAGGCCGGAGGGAAGTGAATGGACCTCCTCGGCAAAAGAGTCTCTGGAGGTACTAATTAAAACCCACTTCCCCCGAAAGTAAGCAAACACCTTCAACGAGGGTTCAACCAGAACCACCGTTGAACGCAGCTGATTATCGAAGCCAAATAATAGACAAAAGAAAAATCAAATATGCCATAAATAGTTTTGCACCATTTAAAGCGGCAGGCCCTGACGGGATTATGCCCATAATGCTGCAAAAACTGATAGAACCAATGGTCCAAAGGCTTGAAAATATATACAAAGCTAGCATTCAACGATCTTACATCACAAGAAGTTGGAAAAGAAGTAAAGTTTTGTTCCTTCTAAAACCAGTCAGAAGAACACACGAGAATGCCAAGGATTTTAGACCTAAGTATAAGCCTTACCTCCTTTATGCTGAAGGTACTAGAAAGGCTAATAGATCTACACGTAAGAACAATAACGGCGGATAAGTTATCGAAGTCCCAACATGTGTACATAATGGGCCGATCAACCGAAACTGCCCTTCACGAGGTGATAAGTGTAATTGAAAAATCACTACACCACAATCAATACACCATGGCTGCTTTTCTAGACATAGAGGGCGCCTTCAATAACATAGAAGTAAATGCGATAATTAATTCCCTGGCACATGGTGGCATAGATGACACCGATGCTTGAGAACAGCATGCAACAAAACAAGTTATGTGAGTAGAAGAACGCCTCAAGGGGGGTCCTCTCTCCGCTTCTATGGGTTGCAGCGCTGAACGAAATACTACTCCAACTAAACGGTGGAGGAGTGAAAGCAGTAGCGTATGCAGACGATATAGTGTTGTTGGTATCAGGAATGTTTCCTTCAACAGTCAGCAAGATTATGGAAAGAGCACTTCGAAGGTTAAACCTATGGGCTAGAAACAATGGACTAGGAGTTAACCCGAACAAAACAGAACTGATGCTATTCACAAGCAGAACCAAAATACCTAGTTTCAACTTCCGGTACTAAATGGTACAATACTCACTCCATCCCCCACACAGGAGATTGACACCAAACTGTCCTGGAAAATAAATATAGAAAAAAGAATAAACAAAGCATGCATGGCCTACTATACTTGTAAGAAAATCGTTAACAATAATTGGGGCCTCAACCCAAGTATAATGATATGGATGTATACGGCTGTCATAAGACCTATTCTTACCTATGGAGCTCTGGGATGGTGGCCAGCGCTAAACAAACAATACAAAATTAAAAAATTATATACTTAGTATACAAATAGCAGCATGTGCGGGTGTTACTGGAGCAATCAGGTCATGTCCGACTGATGCGCTCAATGTGATCCTGCATCAACTACCAATGGACATTTGTATTCACAAAACAGCCGCTATTGTGGCGATAAGAGTAAAAGAATAGGAAGGTTGGAATCAGCAGAACTACGGACATAGTGTTATCCTAAACAAGCTCACCATTAATAAATCAAACTACATTCTTCCAAAGCTGGTCTTCAATAGACACTTTCAGGTGAGGATACCATCTAGACCAGAATGGAGAAGAGGTTCAATAGGAGAGGAGGATACCATCTCAGTCTATACCGACGGATCCAAAATGGACTGCGGAGTAGGCACGGGGGTATTCTCCGCTGATCTAGGCATATCTCTCTCTATACGTCTACCGAACTCGGCTAGCATCATCCAAGCAGAAGTACTAGGCATAGAAAAAGACTGCGAAGTTCTATTAGAAAACCACGGGAATATACATAAAGCAACTATATTTACGGATAGCCAGGCGGCGCTCCTGGCGTTGGCTTCACCTATGACAAATTCCAGCATAGTTCACAACTGCAAGAGAGCACTAAGCTCAATATAAGACAAGTTCCAACGAAACTTTATCTGGGTTCCCGGCCACAGGAACATTTTCGGTAACGAAAAAGCAGACGAGTTGGCAAAGACAGGAGCTTTCCTCAACGAATCCGAGGCGGAGCTAATACCAAGCCCGCTAGGATCGATCAAAGGAGAGATCAATAGACAATTTCAACAAGTTGCAAATAACAGGTGGAAGAACATTACAAAATACGCCATAACTAAACAATTATGGCCAAAATATGGCAGGAAAAGAACCAACGATTTATTAAATAGGTCAAGAAAAAGCATTTACAGAGTAACAGCTACCACAACAGGGCACTGGCCAGTTGGGGAACATACATCCAAAATGGATATGCCCTACAACGACATCTGCCTTAAATTTAAAAACCTCTAATTCCTCATATTACGTCTTATATGTTTATAGCGATTATGGCTTAAACTAACAAAATGTCTTACAGCTAAAATTTTCTTATCGTGCATACTTGCAAATGCAGCTATATATAAAATATTAATAATTAAAAAGAAAAAATTAAAAAGGAACAACTAAAAAGGAAATAATATAAATAGATTAATATTACCGAGAGTGATATCCACTATTTTTAATTTATTTAAGGCCTTTTTTTCCGCTTTTCCATCGTAGTTATATAGTCACACCAACTCGTCACTAAATAAGGACTGCATGACCTTCTCTATCGAGGCCTTGGTAGATTTTAGATTTGGGATACTGGCCGCCTATAAATGTACTTATATTAATCTATAAATATTTATCTTTATACATACATATGTACATATATATAATTCTTCTGACCGTGTGTTTGTAATTGAACTGCTCCTAAACGGCTGGACCGATTTCGATGAAATTTTTTATGTGTGTTCAAGGAGATTCGAGAATGGTTAAGATTCACAATTTGGTCCACTGGAAAATGTTCTTTTAAATTAATTTTTCATTTATAATTAATTGCTAATTTTGGAATGTTTTACCGATAGATTGCGCTACCATCGCAGCATCCAATATTCAAACCTTAAATTGGCGTAAACGTGCAATAAACAAAACGATGCAAAAGTAAAAGGCGACATCTGTAGACAAGTTTTCATAACGTGGGCAGAGTTGTTCGTTCTTAAGTAATAAATTAGGTGATTCAATACACCTATGGGTAGCTATACATTTTTTTCATACCTGCCAACTATTGGAGGGGGTATCTTGACAGGCAATTTAAAATTGCAAAAGATCTGGCATAAAAAATAGCGGCATAACTGAAGTGTTGATAAAAAGGTCTATTAAAATTTGAGATATACAGAAATCTTTTCGAAGCATTGCAAGACTGATGCCATAACCTTGCCGGCCGATTTTTTTTTGTCTTTCCACCGTTTCTTAATATGTAGTCCACCAGGCTGACAATCGATTGGACATTGGTATTAGTAGTACTACCTATGTATGTATGTATCAGCCACAGTAAAACGTGGGCGAGTCCTCTAGTATATACATACATATGTATATGGAAAGTAAGGCAAACTTACCATAGCGTCAGAGTAAGCTTGGTGTGTAAGGTGCTCCTCCACCTTCAGCAATGTTTGGGGAGTAAGCCTTGCAACAGAATATGCTCCTCATTCACCCCTGCGCACAGTGGTCGGTCTTGTATGGAATCAGCGGCCAAAACTACTTCCACTGCATACATACATACTTATATAAAAGTGAAACTTTTGCCAAGTTTCCCACTCTGCCACCCCCCGATGGTAACAAATTTTAATTAATTACTATACATACATTAAATTAAAAAAATTTATAAACGAAAAAAGGATTTTTTTGAATATTATTCAACTAAATCAAAAACTGAATTTAATAAAATTGATTTACTTTTGCGTGATAGTTTCTTTGACTGCTGATGAAAGGATCTATGCTCAAAAGCAATCGGTTTAGAAAATCGTGATTTGTAGCGATCCGTTAGTTCTTTCATGTATGATGGAGTCGATACATCTTAACGTCCTTATTGCTTGACTTAGCAAATTCTTATGAGAGCTCTACATTTGAAACTGGTGCATAGTGAATAACATCAGGAGCGTGAATTAAAATTTTACGGAGTGACGAAGGAAGATAATACCAGAAATATTTTGAAGTTAATTCCTTTGCAGGATCTAGCGCAAGTCCAGCGCATTGAGGGTTTATTAAACTAATTCATTTATAAAATTGAATTTGAACAGGACCCAATAGTGGGTGGACGAAGGAAGGGTCTGCAGTTTTTCCAAATTTGTTTGTGCTCTTCATCATTTTGCGATTTTATTATCAGTTATACAGAGACATATGTAAGTATGCCGTGACAAATAAATTATTGTCTTCCAAATTATAATTTTCAAATTTCTGCTTATATTCGCTCTGACCAGAATTGCCATCAAAGCCACATATTCATATTCATATTAGGTAGTTAGAGGACTCATTCCGTTCATTAATTACATTTCTGACGCATTGTGGTCCAATAATTTTTTTATCTCAACTTCAACATCAGATTCTGAGACCTTTATTGGCTCAGGATAACTGTTTTTCCTTTGAAACTTTTTAAAACTTAATATCAAGTTTTCTGTTAATGAAGCTTCTAATAAGTAAATAATGAAGCTTTATTAAATTTGCTTCGGTGATAAGTGATATTTCTTCACACATTTTCTAAACACCAAAATTCAAAAATATATAGGCGTGAAAGTTTACACCGATATGATGTGCCTAAATAAAAGTACGTATAAAATAAACATTTGATAAAAGTGAGAAAATGATAAAATGAAAACCAAAGCACAAATATGTGTATATAAGTATGTACGATGAAAAAAAAACATAAAAAACAATAAAATATGCACGAATATACGTACACGTTCATATATAAACAAAATTTAAAAAAATAACACACAAAAAATCGCATGCCTGGTACAATAACATGAATAACAAAGAAAGTTGCAAAAAGTTGCAGCTGAAATCAAAAGCATAGACTTAGAAAACAATAACTAATCTCAACAAACTTGATTCTTTTAAGGGCAAGACAGGAATCACAACTTTTTCTATACCTTAAATCGATGTATTACGAAAAACATACCACTCAAAAGGGCACATGTAAAACAATTGTTTTTAAATAACAAAACAACATATTATTACATAAAAACTACTTTGTTATATAACATATGCCTTTATTGTCAATACTCATTTCGATTTATGGAGATTAAACACGATTTTATTTCGCAATTTAATTTATTATAAGAGCTAATTTTTAAGCTGGAGGATGGAGTCATGTGTAGAAGTTCACGCAAGTGAGTGCAAGGAGTGGCCAGAAACGATTCTTTTACATATGACTCAAGCAGCTCACTACTTCCGGTCTTTGACCAAGTATTCTCTGGGTAGCCTAAGAACATCCGTTTGAAGGCGAGCTGAAGTGAGAAGGCGAAATATCCCCTACATGGGGTTGTGCGTTGGGTTTGGGACCCGCCACGTAAAAAAAAAACCCCCAATGAACAGTAACAACCAGCCTCGGATGAGAGACCCCCCTTTTGATGACGACCATGGCAAACGGAATAAGGACTACGATTTGAGGGCATGCACCTGGAATGTCCGGACCCTTAATTGGGAAGGTGCCGCTGCCCAGCTAGTTGATGTCCTCGCAAAAATAAAGGCTGACATCACCGCCGTCCAAGAAATGCGATGGACGGGACAAGGACCTCGTCACTGTCCTTGTGACATTTACTACAGTGGCCATATAAAGGAGCGCAAGTTTGGTGTGGGATTCGTGGTGGGAGAGAGACTCCGTCGCCCAGTACTATCATTCACTCCGGTGAATGAACGTCTAGCCACAATCCGCATCAAAGCGAGGTTCTTCAACATATCGCTGATCTGCGCCCACGCTCCGACGGATGAGAAGGACGATGTGACCAAAGATGCCTTTTATGAGTGCTTGGAACGCACTTATGAGAGATGCCCCCGCCACGATGTCAAAATCGTGCTTGGCGACTTTAACGCCAGGGTGGGCAAAGAAGGTATCTTTGGCACTACGGTCGGTAAATTCAGCCTCCACGATGAAACATCCCCAAATGGGTTGAGGCTGATCGACTTCGCCGGGGCCCGAAATATGGTTATCTGTAGTACTAGATTCCAGCATAAAAGATTCATCAAGCTACCTGGCTGTCTCCGGATCGAAAAACTACCAACCAGATCGATCATGTTGTGATAGACGGAAGACACGTCTCCAGTGTTTTAGATGTGCGTGCGCTCCGAGGTCCTAACATCGACTCGGACCACTATCTTGTTGCAGCGAAGATTCGCACCCGCCTCTGTGCAGCAAAAAACGCACGCCAACAAACACAAGGAAGGTTCGGCGTCGAGAAGCTGCAATCACAACAGACTGCCGAACGATTCTCTACTCTACTCCTGCTCTCTGCGAGCACTCGTCAACAACTCGGTATAAGGGAACTGTGGGACGGCATTTCAAACTCCTTACGTACAGCTGCAACCGAAACCATTGGTTTTCGGAAAGTGCTAAAGAACAGCTGGTACGACGAGGAGTGCCGTGTCGCAGCGGAGAGAAAACAGGCTGCCTACCTCGCAATGTTACGTTCGACCACAACACGTGCGGGATGGGATAGATACCGAGAATTGAAGAGGGAAGCGAGACGCATCTGCAGACAGAAAAAGAGGCCGAAATGCGTGAGTATGAAGAGCTTGATAAGCTGGCCGACAGGGGTAATGCTCGAAAATTCTACGAAAAAATGCGGCGGCTTACAGAAGGTTTCAAGGCCGGAGCATACTCTTGTAGAACCCCCAAAGGTGATCTAGGGACCGATGCCCAGAGCATACTTAAATTATGGAGGGAACACTTCTCCAGCCTGCTGAATGGCAGTGAACGCACAAAGCCAGGAGAAGGCGAACCCGATTCCCCAATCGATGACGATGGAGCAGACGTCCCGTTGCCCGACCATGAAGAAGTTCGAATAGCAATTACCCGCCTGAAGAACAACAAAGCGGCGGGGGCCGATGGATTACCGGCCGAGCTATTCAAACACGGCGGCGAAGAAGCATCAGCTTCTTTGTAAAATATGGTCGGACGAAAGCATGCCCAACGATTGGAATTTAAGTGTGCTATGCCCAATCCATAAAAAAGGAGACCCCACAATCTGCGCCAACTACTGTGGGATTAGCCTCCTCAACATCTCATATAAGGTTCTATCGAGCGTATTGTGTGAAAGATTAAAGTCCACCGTCAACAAGCTGATTGGACCTTATCAGTGTGGCTTTAGACCTGGAAAATCAAAAACCGACCAGATATTCACCATGCGCCAAATCTTGGAAAAGACCCGTGAAAGAAGAATCGACACACACCACCTCTTCGTCGATTTCAAAGCTGCTTTCGA
The DNA here is from genome assembly GCF_016617805.1 of Bactrocera tryoni. Classification (NCBI taxonomy): domain Eukaryota; kingdom Metazoa; phylum Arthropoda; class Insecta; order Diptera; family Tephritidae; genus Bactrocera; species Bactrocera tryoni. The sequence goes on along the minus strand of NC_052499.1, from coordinate 35,878,773 downwards.
CAGCACGAAAAGGAGCTGCCTTTATGCCGCGATGTCTGAATTTGGTATCCCCGCAAAACTAATACGGCTGTGTAAACTGACGTTGAGCAACACCAAAACCTCCGTCAGAATCGGGAAGGACCTCTCCGAGCCGTTCGATACCAAACGAGCTTTCAGACAAGGCGACTCCCTATCGCGCGACTTCTTCAACCTGCTTCTGGAGAAAATAATTCGAGCTGCAGAACTTAATCGAGCAGGTACAAACTTTTATAAGAGTGTACAACTGCTGGCGTATGCCGATGATATTGATATCATCGGCCTCAACACCCGCGTCGCTAGTTTTGCTTTCTCCAGGCTGGACAATGAAGGACAGAAGATAGGTCTAGCAGTGAACGAGGGCAAGACGAAATATCTCCTGTCATCAAACAAACAGTCGTCGTACTCGTGACTTGGCTCTCACGTCACTGTTGACAGTCATAACTTTGAAGTTGTAGATAATTTCGTCTATTTAGGAACCACCAACAATGTCAGCCTGGAAATCCAACACAGTATTGCTCTTTCCAACAGGTGATACTTCGGACTGAGTAGGCAATTCAGAAGCAAAGTCCTCTCTCGACAAACAAAAACCAAACTCTATAAGTCACTCATAATTCCCGTCCGGCTATATGGTGCTGAGGCTTGGACGATGATAACAACTGATGAGTCGACGTTGCGAGTTTTTGAGAGAAAAGTTCTGCGAAAGATTTATGGTCCTTTGCGCGTTGGCCACGGCGAATATCGCATTGGATGGAACGATGAGCTGTACGAGATATACGATGACATTGACATAGTTTAGCGAATTAAAAGACAGCGGCTACGCTGGCTAGGTCATGTTCTCCGGATGGATGAAAACACTCCAGCTCTGAAAGTATTCGACGCTGTACCCGCCGGGGGAAGCAGAGGAAAAGGAAGACATCCACTCAATTGGAAGGACCAGGAGGAGAAGGACCTGGCTACGCTTGGAATATCCAAATGGCCCCACGTAGCGAAAAGAAGAAACGACTGGCGCGCTGTTGTTAACTCGGCTATAATCGCGTAAGCGGTGTCTACGCCAATTTAGAAGAAGAATTTTTAAGCTATTTTCTTTGCACAGTCGGTGTGTTTCTATTGTCTCACTTCTCTTGCTTTTCGTAGCCCCTACGAATGGGATAGACCAAAAATGTATTTTTCGGTAGTTTTATTGGTGTTTTAAGAAATAGCCTTACTACAAACAGTGGTAAATTTCAAACTTTTATTTTTTTTACTTTTGGCCTATGAAATCGACCAATGTGCTGCGCCAGTGATGCGGCTTACACTGCGGTGGGTTTTTGCCGAGAGCACCTTACACTCCAGCAACAATCGACCTTGTGCTTGGATCTCCGCACGTTCTGGCATCTGAAATTCAAAATAATAAATAATTAAAATAATTTTAAAATATAATAATTTTATTTCAATAAATACCTTCTCAGCAAGAGCGCTTTCTACAGCTGATAACCGATTCATCATGTCTTCTTGCCGAGATTCTATTCTACCACGGCTTTCAAGGATTTTATGCAGTACCAACACAGTATCGCAACTTATATTGGGTGGCCATACGCTGCGAATAAGGCTCGGCGATACGAGATTGGCTCATTTCTTCTCCTATAACGAAAGTTAAACAATAGAGGAATTAAAATAAATATATTCCCTATTGGAATAGAAAAATACTTAAATTATAAATCTGCTTTTTTAATAATTTGAATTTCCTCATCTTTAATTTCACCTACTAGAATACCTAAACCCGAAGAGGGCACCAAAGGCTCTTTGAAAACATCACCAACTTTGTCAAAATTGACAATTTTCAAAGACCCTATTTTATTACTAAAAAAGAATCTATCTTTATCTTTTTTGCAATTAATAATAAACCTATATACTATATATGTCGAAAAATTATTGCAAAAGATGTTGTGCACAAAAATTACTAAATAACTTAACAAATTCTTTTAACAATTTGTTGACAACAGTGGACTGTACTGTACTGTACAAGATTTTTCGCAACTTAGAAGAAGAATACCGGAATGTAGCAATAAAAAATGATAATACAAATCGTCCGGTATGCAATCTTTTAACACAATTATGTATACCCAAATATAACAAAAATTGACCATATTCTGTGGACTTCCAGTTGCTTATTTCGTCCAGATCTCTACTGCGTCTGGAAAATTCAGAGGGAACGTAGTTGTTAATATGTATATATATTTTTCTTACGTTCCCTCTCTTAACAAGCAACTGAAGAAGTTTCTTAGTAACCCCTAAATCAAATAAATGCATGGGATCTAACGGAAATTGAGAAACCATGTTAATATTTACAGATTCTAGCAAATTTTCCCCCCGCTTAAAATCGTCTAAATGATGACTTATATCTACTCTATTCCTAAATGAACTATCAGTCCTAAGTTTTCCTACGGTTTGTGAGAAACACACTCTCCTCTCTTTATAAATCCCTTGCTGAAACATTTAGGGCAGCTATTCTTCCCGGCGTGTGACTTTACACCAGTGACAAATCCGCGAGCCGGTGCGTCACATACAAAAAGCCTAACACTAAACCCTTTCATATTCTGCCTAGATCCTACTTTAACTCCGTTTCTTGCAAGAACTTTATTTCTTCACGAAATTTCCTAGTAAAGTCATTTACATTACCTGGCTTTCTCATTCCTGAGAAGCAAGCGATTGTTAAAGGTCTTGTATTAGGGAAACCTACTACATAACCTAAAATTGGCCATAATGTTCTATTGGAACTTTTATATAATTTAAGTCCATCTATTCCTACATCTACAGAAACTTTTTCTACATTGTCTAGGAAATCAAAGTCTGGAAAATTAAAATGATATTGTATTCCCAAATACAATAACTCCCCCTCAGCTACAGATTTAAGTTCTACTACCTGCCTACTGGTACCTAGAAAAGTCCTTGCACATAACGGCAGTTCTTTAAGGGGGTATTCTGGTCTAGAAATTAAAAAAAATCTAAATTTTTTTTATATTTTCAAAGTTTAACTATTCAAGAATATGTATACATGAGGATTTTTCAAAATTCAAATTATTTTCGGAGATATATGTAGGCATTTTTCTGACCCGGCATCCAAACTGGTTCGGCCGGAACTAATCGAACAAACGACTTTACGCGAAACTTTAAGCGCGTTCTTCTCAAAACTAACTTTTTCGGAACGATACCAACGATTTCTCAGGTTCTACAGGACCGATTTACTTGAAATTTGCACAGAGTCTTCTTTATAGGCTTGTCTATGGTTGTAACTAGCCCCATCCACAAATTTTTATTTTTATTATTTTTAAAAGTTTGAAATAGTCAGAAAAAGTGATCCACAAAAACTTTTTTTTTCTGGCAGTCGCCATTTTGTGAAAAAAAAAATTTTCCCACTTTTCCGTAGTCGGCCATTGCGACATTATTCTAGATTAATAATCTTTTTTTTTTTGGTTTCAGATAACTAGGAGGGTTGAAGTCATGGGTATGGTCACGTGGAAATTTTTAGAGACCCCCCACTTCGTCAGCTCATAATTTTTGAAATTTTTGAAATATATATACATATATGTACATATTAAAAATAAATACATAATTAACAAATAAAAAAAATATATGTGCATATATAAACATCTGAAACCAAAACAATTCATAAAAAATATCACAATATGTATGCTACATAGTACTAATATGTAGATAAATAAATACATTTCTTATAACTAATGTAACAATTTAAAATAATAAATGAACACAAAAGCAAAACAATTCATAATGTTACAAATTATTGTAATAAAAAAACAGAAAAACAAAACAATTCATTTAAAAATATCACAAATTGAAGATATACATACATATGTATTCAATACATATTTGAATATGCTTAATTAATATAACTTAAAATAATATTTACAGAAATATACATATACCAAAGTTTCCCAGAACCCAGTTTTAAATAACAAAATATAATTAAAAGGCGAAACAAGAAGCCGAAGAAAAATTAGGATATAAAATTGTCTCGAAAATATTATATTTATGTGCCAATTTTGAAGGTCTACTAAGGTCCCTATTGGAAAACTTAAGGGCGAAAAATATACGAATCCTAATATATAGTGCTAGATTTGCATTACTGTCGCTTTTACTACAACATTTATAAGGGCTGGCATGCTTCATTTTATCGAATAATAACTGCCCTACGCCTATCCTGTGACAAACGCAATCAAATTCCCTAACAAAAATTATTTCTATTTCTTTTAAGTAATCTAAAAATCCCTGAGGCGGCTTAATTAAATTGCATCTGTCAATTTGCCTTTGTTGCGTAAAGAGGTATTCGATTGAAAACTCATCTCCTTAATAAGGTAAGGGTTGAGAGCAAGTGTGTGCCCTAAATATTTTTAAATAAAAATAGCCACTAACATATGCAAATGCATTGTCTCTAAAAAAATCTACCTCAACATCATCTACCTCGAAGTTGCTGTCTAATCCTAGCCTATTGAACGAATGTTCAGGTCGTGGAAGTCCTTGGAACTCTTGACACGATAAGTCCTGCATTAAACGGTCATTACACACACTTTCTATTATATCATTCGAAATGTTAGGAGAAAAGCTTCCGTTGGGAGCTGTCGGTTCGCAGTTTCCGTTGGTTACCAAGTTGGCGTAGCGCTCCCCATGATTTTTTAAACAAATTGCAGAACATATAAGGTGTTATCCTTACACATCTGCCACCGCCCCTTCGGATTTGTCCAAAATAATTTTCAAGGTTGTCCTGACATAATCGTCTCGTCTGTACATGTTGAAAACCTGAGCGTGACAAGAATCGCTACAATCGTTTTAAACTATTTATATTAAGGATCCAATCCTTAAGATAGTTGAAAGATGAAGTTATGTCAGCCCCGGTGTCATCGTTAACCCTAATTGTCTTTAAGAGCCTCGTCTAAAAATTGGAGTTGCCGAAAAAACTTTTTTTGTTGGGCAAAATAGCTTCAAAATTACTACTATTAAATATATCAAATAACTTATAAATAAATAAAATATATTCCGCGGTATTACAGTAACTATTTGAGGGACAAGTCAAATGACCGGAACTACAAATCGATAACATTCCGGAAGCGACTGTGTCACTGAATACTTGACTAGCAAGTTTGACACTCATTTTTTGAAAATTATTTGGCGCAATACGAGCATCAGACAATTTCGGTGCACAGCGAATATGATTTTGCGAATCTTTATTATAAAAGTGCACTATATCGGACCAACTTATCGGACGCGATTTAAAACATACTTTATTTTTACAGTTTTCGAGACAATTTCTGGTATTTTTTAAAAGGTGGGACAATCATTAAAAAATATACCTCTTTGCCATTTACGTTGAAGGATGGGCGCTCTTCGCAAACCCCTAAGACCCTAGCTAAAATGAGAAAGTTAGAACCCTGATCACAAACAAAATGGCATGGATTAAGACCTATGTTTTGTAGCTGCGTAATGGCCTCAAAAATATATTTTTTGGCTCATCACCTTTACAGGAACCATGGACAATAAAATACGATAGGAGGTGAGACCAAGGTGTTCCACCAATACCTTGGACCATCAGAGTCATCGCACTATTACCTATACTGCAAGTGTGATTTTCATCGCCGTAATCCTCAACTCCTACAATTTTATCAAATTTAGGTAAATATTGCATATGACTCTTAAGTGCCATTTCGTCACACAAAATAGACACGAATTTTTGTTCCTGACTAAATTCCCGACTTCTCAACTCTAAACACTTAATACTACTGCTATTACATCCTGGATCGCGGGGCCATTCCGAAACAAACTCGTCCAGAGTTCTCTCATCCGGAAACCTAAGGATTGGCTTAAGGCATCTGTAAGCTAAAGGTGATAAAGGTGATAAGAAGTATACACCTAAAGGCAGTGTTTTAAAATAACTGTCGTATCTACGACCATTGGGATTTCGGTTGAAATTTTTTATACTATTGCGCACTACGGCGCTTATCTGTGGAGGAAAATTACTATTAAAGTGGCCTATTAAATCAAAACCTTCTTCTTTCTCCTTTAATTCCTCCTTTATTCTTCTATATTTCTTTGCTAAATCTTCTAACTGATATTTGAAGTAATTAATTTCCCTTTCCTTTTCTTCTAATTTATTTTTCAAGCACAAATTTTCCTCCACCAATTTTTGTTCCCTAAGAGCTCCTGATACTAAACTTAAATTTGTTTGACTGCCTATTTCCCTGGAATTAGCTATGCCTAAAAGTCCTACTTCCTCCTGGGCCTCTTTTTCCACGGATGCTAATAGCATCAAATTATTACCGTTATCAAGCAATCCTGATTCGGTATCATTATTTAAAAAAGAAAAATCTTCCGTTTCCATTTCAATTATTGAATTGGGACTAAAAACATTTTTATATTTAAAACTAGGTTACGGTGCATTTGGCAAATGCGTGTCCGGAACAGCATTAAGCCTTAGCTTTTTTCAACCTCCTAGTTAAGGAAAAGTGCCGATCACAGGCAAACAGATGTTTAATTTTGGTGTCTCCTACACCCAACCGATTCAGCCAAATTAAATATCTAATAAAAAATACAAATAAAGAAACCCTACACCTTACAACCAAACTCTTATTTATATTTATTTTAATTTAAATAAATACCATTATACTTTTCTACTTATTAAACTATTATTTATTTTTAAATACTACACGTAATATATGTATATACTATTTTAATTATAATTTTCCTACCAAAATACTGTAATTTTTGAAATTACTTCTACACTAAGTAATACAATCAATAATGTGATACAATAAAATATTTATTTTTATTTAACATACAAGTACGTAGTAGAATTTAATTACAAATATATATTTACTATATGTACTTAGATTAGTAAATTACATATTTTTAAGAACTACTATATTAACTCTATAAAATATCATGCACAAAGTTTAAATTTAAAAAATACTATATACAAATACTCATAGTTTTTAACTTTTGGACTAACCTGTCTTTATCCTTTTCCTTACAAGGAAAGTTGAAAATATGCTCTCCGCCTTCGCATCCAACCACACACTTCCTTACTTTTGGTATTTTCACTAAATTATATAAAAATAGTAAATTAATAACTTTGAAAATACATAAGTATGTATATTAGGGTGCACCTTAGCTATACGGGAGAAAAAAAAATATAGCGTACAGGGCATTCCACCCCCCCAAAAGTCGCACGTAGAGTATAATATTATGTTCTGCTAAAAATTTTGGCGATTGGACCATGTTTTACAAATTTCGAATAACATGGTCACTTTACCCTCGTTGCGGCACGTCTTCCCATTATCCAATCGCCTAAATTTTTTGCAGAACATAATATTATACTCTATCGCAACTTTTAGGGGGTGTGATGCCCTGTATTATTTTTATAAAATTTGCTTAATTTTTTTTTAATTCCACTCTCACTGGGCTACTTTTCTGAAATCAGTGCTCACCAACACAGTGACAGATAATCATGCCGACCACTGCTTTACACACTCCTTAAAGACTTTATAATTTTAGCACTGCGCAGGCCGAAAGAACATAATTCGAATATTTGTCAACCGCCCGCACTTGTTAAACATAATAGTTATTTTTATAAATTAAATTATTAGGACCAACCCCACTGGTCATTCAATTAAATAGCTACTATATGTACAATAATATATGCATAAAATTTAACAAAAAACTCACAAATCAAAATTGTTCTGCTTCTGCTGCTGAAAGACGTACTATTGATGATTTCTAAAGAGAGAAATAGGAATTAATTGAATGTATTTATAATTATTTCAAAATGTTTCTTACCTTTTTAGATATAATATGTACTTCATTTTAATGCTGCAATGACATAAGGTTATTAATTTAAAATATAATTATAATATGCAAATTTGTTCACTTACCTTTCTTCTTCCCGCTAGAATTGCAAATGGCTCGCAATTTTCCCTCGTGTTTTATTACCCTTTTTGGGATTTTCTTTTGGCACTATTGACAATTATGTTTTCTCCTTCGCACTCATTCAAATAAATCAAGAAATGAAAGAAACTTTTTTCCATCGCATTTAGGTAAACAAAAAATAACCCGAAAATGTGCGTTGGTGTTAGTGAAGAGAGAAAAAATGTATGTTTTGAAATATTTGACACAAGTGGGTAGCCGTGGTTGGTAGGGTATGTATCTCTCTATAGCAGTGGTTCCCAAACTTATTTTGTCTACTGCCCACTTTGAGAATAAATATTTTTTTAGCGCCCCCATTTTTTCACCTATTTAAAAACCACTAGAACTTCAAATTAAATTAATTAATTATTGTGACCTATGTATCGGGTGATTTTTTAAGAGCTTGATAACTTTTTTTTTTAAAAAAACGCATAAAATTTGCAAAATCTCATCGGTTCTTTATTTGAAACGTTAGATTGGTTCATGACATTTACTTTTTGAAGATAATTTCATTTAAATGTTGACCGCGGCTGCGTCTTAGGTGGTCCATTCGGAAAGTCCAATTTTTGGGCAACTTTTTCGAGCATTTCGGCCGGAATAGCCCGAATTTCTTCGGAAATGTTGTCTTCCAAAGCTGGAATAGTTGCTGGCTTATTTCTGTAGACTTTAGACTTGACGTAGCCCCACAAAAATAGTCTAAAGGCGTTAAATCGCATGATCTTGGTGGCCAACTTACGGGTCCATTTCTTGAGATGAATTGTTCTCCGAAGTTTTCCTCAAAATGGCCATAGAATCGCGAGCTGTGTGGCATGTAGCGCCATCTTGTTGAAACCACATGTCAACCAAGTTCAGTTCTTCCATTTTTGGCAACAAAAGTTTGTTAGCATCGAACGATAGCGATCGCCATTCACCGTAACGTTGCGTCCAACAGCATCTTTTGAAAAAATACGGTCCAATGATTCCACCAGCGTACAAACCACACCAAACAGTGCATTTTTCGGGATGCATGGGCAGTTGGCCACCAAGATCATGCGATTTAACGCCTTTAGACTATTTTTTGTGGGGCTACGTCAAGTCTCCAAAGTCTACAGAAATAAGCCAGCAACTATTCCAGCTTTGAAGACAACATTTCCGAAGAAATTCGGGCTATTCCGGCCGAAATGTTTCGAAAGTTGCCCAAAATTGACTTTCCGAATGGACCACCTAAGACGCAGCCGCGGTCAACATTTAAATGAAATTATCTTCAAAAAGTAAATGTCATGAACCAATCTAACGTTTCAAATAAAGAACCGATGAGATTTTGCAAATTTTATGCGTTTTTTTTTTAAAAAAAGTTATCAAGCTCTTAAAAAATCACCCGATACATATGTATGTATATTAACGGAGAATTCTAAACGAAACTTTTACTATAACCCGCAACTTGAAACCTGAGCGCAGTAGGTAACATACAACGCCGCTTAGGTCTCAAGTTAACTCTTACGGGCTCCACCTGCCAATAAGAATGATTATTGAAACGCAACTTTACAGTATTAAAACAGAGAATCTTTTATTAAAAATAAAACTAAAATAATCGATCCTTATATAAAAACTAATGTGAAGGATGATTCTGATGCTGTTTAATAAGTTTGTTAATATCAGGTTTCAATTTACTCAAGAACAGTCGCAAGTCGCCACGTTCGGTAACAAGCAAACGATTTCTATTTAGAGCGGTAAGCAGTGTTGTCACAGCACTAAATCCACGTTCACACAAATATGACGATGGGAATGCTATCAAGAATCGTTGAACGATTGACCACAATCCAGGGTACAATTGCGGGATCGGTTTTTGTAGCCGAAATTCTTGGTAACCATTTTTGAACTTGATTTTTACTTCCTCGTTTGTTGTCAATTCTACAAGTTCTTCTTCCAGCTGAGGTGACATTGTTTATATATAATGAAAATTTCGAAAATGGAATCAGCAATCGCGGTTACTTTTACTTTTTTTTAAATTTACTTTTGGCTGTTGCCCTCTTGAGTAGGGAAAGAACAAGTGAATATTAAAAAACAAGAACAACAACAAATTGCAGAATTTTCTACTTGGTGCAACGGCACAACAACAAATAACCGCAGAAAATTATTTGCAATGGCTGTTAAATATGTTAGACCAAAGCCCATGTTTATTTTCTCGACACGTAAAATAATAATTGCAACCCTGTGCCACCTGTCATTTTACATAAAGACATATTTCGCCGTTAAATTGTTAATTCAAGTTGCAGCTCGAAACATGGCTAAAAAACATACAAAACAAGTAAGGAAGAGCTAAGTTCGGTTAAAACCGAGCATTCTATAGTCTTGCAACTTGCAAGAATCAAAGCCATGGAAATATGTATATACTTTAAGGATAGATTGACCGACATATTCGGCATAAGGTTAGTTAGAAAAACGGAAATCATTATATGTGACCTGGCCTACGAAAAGGGAGCTAACGTGCGAAAACTATTTTTCTGGGAAAAGCTGTTAAAAATAATCGTGAGTTTCTCGTTAAATCATTAATTGTTCTCCTTTTTTTGACACCTAAGCCCCCTTTCCGTAGATCAGGTCACATATGTAGTATTTGGGAGTTGGAGAAGTATCGACCCGATTTTATCTATTTACAAATCTCATACCTCACAAACAATCCCCAATGATATTTTAGGCGCAAAGATATCACAGTGTGCCCAAAAAATAAGGTGACATTGTATTTATTTTGAAAATTCTTTATTTATTCTTCCAAATCAATTTCATCCCCTTCAAAGTAATCCCCTCCCGATGCAATGCACTTATGCCAACGCATTTTCCAATCTTCGAAACACTGGTTGTAGTCACTTTCCGGGATGGCCTTCAGTTCCGTCTTCGCTGCGCCTTGAGTCTCCTCTCTCGTATAAAAACGGTGTCCCCGGAGCGGTCTTTTGACACATTTCCGGCCTTTTTAGGCGGATAGCTTTACGCAAACGACGCATAACGTTCAAATAATATTCCTTGTTGACTGTTTGACCAGTTAGAAGGAATTCATAATACACAACACCACGATAATCGAAGAAAACAGTCAACATGACCTTGATTTTTGAGTGTATTTGGCGCGATTTTTTTGGTCTCGGCTCTCTTTTGGCACGATATTCGCTCCATTGATCGGTTGATTCGGGGTCGTAAGCATAGATCCAAGTCTCATCGCCAGTTACCATGCGTTTCATGACACCCTGGTAGTCGGAAAGCATCGTTTCACACACTTCAACGCGACGCCTTTTTTCCAAAAAATTCAATGTTTTCGGTACCAGTCGAGATTTCACGCGCTTGGGGCCCAAAACATCCTTCAAAATGGTATTGGCTGAGCCTTTCGATATGCCAACTTCATCATCAAGGTCTATAATTGTTAATCGACGATTTTTCAACACCAAATCTTTGATTTGTTGAGCTTCGTCGGTTGAGGTTGATGGTCGCCCTGGACGCTCTTCGTCTTCGACACGTTCACGGCCGGCTTGGAACTCACTATACCACTTGTAAACATTTTTTTTAGACATAGCCTCATCACCAAAGGCTTTCTGCACCATCCTCATCGTATCCGCAGCAGAAAATTGATTCCGTAAACAAGATTTAATGCAAATTCTTTGCTCAACATCGCAAAAAACGAAAAGCTCACTTTTAGCAGCTCACAAAACGACACTTACAGTGGCTCACAGCTTATTTGACCCACCTTATATTTTCAAAAAGATAGCAAAAAAATAAAAACGTAGTTGTTTTAGTGGATATTGAGGGAATAACAAAGCGCTTAAATTTTATTAAATTCACCAAAGGTTTCAGATTTATTCAATTTAAAAGAAAAATACTGATTTTTTTCAATGTCGCAGCTTATTTGACCCATTTCTTAAATTAAATAAAAATTAACAAAATAGCAAAAGGATAACAAAATTTTGATATTTTGTGTGGCCTCCCTTTTCGGCTATGACCATTTTTAGGCGCTTTGGCATAGATTCCACCAACTTTTTTGTTGTTTCTGGAGGTATTTTAGCCCACTCTCCCATTAACGCAAGTTTAAGATCGTTTTTATTGGAGATCTGTCGTTTGCGGATATTGGTATCCAAAATTGACCACAGGTTTTCAATCACGTTAAGGTCGGGTGATTGTGCCGGTGGTTTCATCACATGATGGCAATTGTAAATTAGCCAAGTGTGAACGATTCCCGAAGTATGTTTGGGATCGTTGTCTTGGTAAAATCTAAAATCGTCCTTTATTCCTAGATCCTCGGCGCTTTGAATCAAATTATCCTTTAGGATATTGAGATAAATCATTTTGTCCATTGTTTACTCTATGAACTGAAGCCTTCCAACACCTGCAGACGACATACAGGCCCACACCATTACATGGCCACCGCCATGCTTTACAGTCGGCTTTAGGTGCTTATCTTTAAGCTCTGTACTGGGCTTCCTCCACACATATGAATATCCATCGGATCCAAAAATATTGAATTTGGACTCATCTGCAAAAATGACATCATTCCAGAATTCTTGACTTTTTTTATGTGCTCCTTTGCGAACTTCAAGCGGTTGTCCCTATTTTTTTTTATTAATAAACGGCTTCTTGCGAGCAACTCGGCCGTGAAAATTATGTTCTCTTAAAACACGTCGGACAGTTTCCGTACAAAAAGTTTTGCCGGTTATGTCCTGGATCTCACTGGCTAGTTTTGGGGCTGAAATCCTTGGCTCTTTTTTAATTTTTTGCACAATATAGCGTTCATCAGTTCTACTAAAAACCTTGTTTGGCGCTTTTCTTCCTTTATTTTCGATACGGTTTTCGAAAACGAATCTGTGGATGATGGCTTTCACGGTACCATCTGGTATATCCACAATTTTTGCAATTTCTCGTCGAGAAAGTCCGTTTTTATGGTGTTTAAGGACTAATTCTCGTTGTCCGATCGTTGTGCGTCTTCTCATGGCTGTAACACGTGCTTTCTTGACAAAATCCAATCAAAAGTAAAAATTCTATGTGCGAATATGATAAGCAAAGTGTAAACAAAAAAAAGCACCGTTAGGCTAAGCTTCTTGGAAGAGAAGCTGTTCGTAAATGCAGTGGGTCAAATAAGCTGTGACATTGAAAAAATCAGTATTTTTCTTTTAAGTTGAATAAATATGAAACCTTTTGTGAATTTAATAAAATTTAAGCGCCTTGTTATTCCTTCAATATCCACTAAAACAAGTGAGTTTTTATTTTTTGCTATCTTTTTTAGTTAAAAAGTTATACTCATTTATTTTTGAAAATATAAGCTGGGTCAAATAAGCTGTGAGCCACTGTATCTCAAACACTAATGAATACATGAAATTTGACATAAATGTGACTGACAGTACTACCAACCAAAAAAAAAATAATTCTCCAAATCCTTCGACGCGCGCAGTTTAAATTCAAATGTCACCTTATTTTTTGGGCACAGTATAAGGGAGATACTCTTGCTCTTGCAAAACCCTTGCACGGTGCCCGAATTGCAGAATTTTCTACTTGGTGCAACGGCACAACAATAAACACACGCAGAAAATTATTTGCAATGGCTATTAAATATGTCAGACCAAAGCCCATGTTTATTTTCTCGACACGTAAAAAAATAATTGCAACCCTGTGTCACCTGTCATTTTACATAAAGACATATTTCGCCGTTAAATTGTTGATGAAGGTAAATTTTAAAAAGATTTTATAATTTCTATTTAAATTATAAAGATTTGTTACGGTTTTGTTAAGAATGAATGCAGAAGATGCACCAATTCACAATAGTCATTTGCAATAAATTGGCTGATCAGCTGTTCACATGTATATCACTGGATTTTTCAATGGGTGCTCTCGTGGCCTTGCAAGAGCAAGAGAACTCCCCTATTGTGTTATAACATATAGTATTGGATAGGTGAGATTTTAAGCTTCATTTAACCAATTAAATTCGATAAAGTTATAGCATTATAATTGAAATTCAGAGAGAATCCCTTCCTTATAGTAGTATTTATGTATGTCTGTAAGTCACAAATGGGTTAAATTGGATCATTACTTCCTTTTGCTCCTTATGCCTAATATAAAGATTTTCGAACTGCTGACTTTAGTATATCGCATATATCGGCCAATATGTGAGTTATCTTAATAAAATTAAGAGAGCGTGTTTTTCTTATAACGGTGCATATTTGTGCTTCCAGAATGAATAAATTCAGGTGAAAACGCTCCCTAGACCCCATATAACCAACAGGCCTTATATATCGGAAGGTACTTTCCTGGTTTTAATAGTGATATGTTCTTTTGACATTGGCATTGGATATTGCTGCCATGTTTTGGTGGTTTAGTTGAACAGCGGAAGCATGAATCTCATTGAATGTGCCTTTATTGACATCTAAACAGTCAATAGTTTAGCTGGAGCGCCTTCGAACAATTTTCAATAAATATTTTCCTGGCTAAATTTATTGCTTAGATTCGTGGCAAGACAAATAGTTGCGGTACAGCCTCTGAAGTGAAGTTAATAACGAATAGTTTGAGTGAGATTAAGCTTTCTAAAGGGTACGAAATTAAGCTGACAATGCCAATAGGTTTCTTGTGAAAAGTCCAGCGTGAATTGAGGCGAACCGATGTGACTTCTCAAAATTTCACTGCATAAAGTAAAGAAAAAGTCTAATTAATGGGCTTTTACTGAGGTAAACTAGTCATATATACAAAAAAATAATAAAAACCCTTAACGGTTGATCCGAAGCCCTCCACAAATAAAAAATATTCTTTGCAACATTTTGATTTTTATCGGTCAGTTCGTATGGCAGCTATATAGTATATGCTTTGACTTGAACTGAATAACTTTTTCGGAGATTGCACTGTTGCCTACGCAATAACCTAAATTGCGTAAATTTGGTAAGATATCTCCTTAAATGAATAAGATTTATATACATATAATATGCATAAGCACTTTGTTTCGATAGTTAAATTTGTGTGACAACCACATTCTATAGCGGCAGTTCCGAAAAGATAGCAGTTCCTTGGGGAGAAGAGAACGAATTTTTCAGATCGATATCTCAAAAGCTGAAGGACTAGTTCTCATATATACAGTCAGATGGACAGACGTGCTAAATCGACTCAGATTGTCATGCTGATTATTTTTAAATATTTCCTTCTAGGTGTTACAAACTACTTACATATGTACGTGGCAAATTTAGTACAGGTTAATGACTAACCAGTCGAGCTGTCCCGCATCCAATGGTCCGAACCAAAAAAATTTGGATAGCTAGTGAGGACAGACTTAGGAGTTAAGCAGAACTCTTGGAAAATCTTGATAACACTTAAGTGTTCGCTCAGCTTCAACTTTAGTACTATTAAATTTCATAATAACGATTTGTTAAAGTGGACAATTAAATAGCAATTAATAGCCAAAAGCTACAACTACAAAATGCAATGCGGCCGGCACAATGATCAACTGTGTTTAGTGATCGCTAAAATAAAAGAGTAATAGCATTGACAGACGGCAGCCGCGTTAAAGCCAGATTAATTGCATTTTTCGGTATTAACTCAGGAGTTAGGACTTGCACAGCTAACACCGTTGCTGAATCCCAAAAATAACTCTCAAAATTTTAGGGAGTTTGTGAAATTTTCGTTGGCAACATTGTTAAAAATGGCCAATTTTCATCTATTGTGAATAAGAAATACAAGCAGCCCTGACAGCTGTTTATCAAATTCTCAATATAATATCAATAAAACTTCTATGTTATGATGCAGTTTTAAAAATAATGTGTTGATATGCTTTTGTAATAAAAAATGGTTTGGTAAAAATTGGTCGGCTAACAACCGTAATGTTTATCTTCTATCAATTTTCATTGAAAATATTATAAAAAGGACAATGAGCTGTTTATGAGAGTTTCAAACTCGCATAGCTGCCGTCTGTCACCTACAAATTTGGATCTGATTAAGTGCGCAGTTAATCCGGATTAACGCTGCCGTCTGTCAAGGCTATAAGGCAAGGAACATTTTGTTCGCTTTGTTTGACGCTGATTTCCAAGTTTTAAACATCGGTTCAAGCGTCCCTGCTTGCTTGCCACACATATCCAAAGCTTGTTGAAAAGAAATTTACATGTGCACCACAATGCGCGTCGATGAAGTATGTGCGCGCTGAACAGGTTTAGCATATCTGTAGTATGACTGCAAATCAGCGATTTTCGCGATTAATGCGATCTTCTTCTCCGCTTTTGTTTTCTCTTTTATGCGAAAACTAGACTTGGAAATTTTCGGTACACAACCAAACGCAAAAGGTGTTGTACGGTTGCTGCAATGTCTGTATACTCTGTATGTACATAAGGTATTACGCTGAACAAATTCGGTATCGCTGCTTATTTCCCGTCGCTGCGTAAAAAGTAAAAGGAACCAGCAAATCGAAAGATACGCGTTGCGCACACGTCTCATCTAGTGCGGCCATCACCAAATAGCGACGTGTATGGCCTTAACGCATTTTTTAGTCAAGTGTTTATTTTGCAATCACACTTAAGTTCATATGTATGTAATGTCTCTTTTTCTCCCTCACATCTTTCGAATAGCCTGAGTGACGTCGTCCCACCATGTTGTTGGGAAATGCTGCCCCATAGTGTCGTTGCCGCTGTCCCATTAATTCCTTCTCTTGGCTATTTTATTATTGTTGCTTCATTTACTTTTAAAATACCCTTTTGCGTTTTGGGGGCTAAAATTTATCATACAAGGTGGGTTCCAAAGTAAACAGCACTTTAAAAAAAACAGAACAAATGGTTTTTTCAATCAATTTATTTTATTCAAAATAGTCTCCTTCTGCTTCAATACAGCTTTTTGCCCGGTCCAAAAGCATGTCAAACGAGTCTTTTAACTCGTTGGCCGCCAGTATGCCGATGCAAGCCTTTTGAATGGCCTCTACGTCTGCATAACGCTTTCCTTTCATGGGCAAATGAATTTTTCTGAAAACAAAGAAGTCGCACAGTGCCATGTCAGGTAAATACGGGGAGTGGCTAATGGTTAAAATGTGATTTTTTGTCAAATAATCGTTCTTCGAATGTCGGATTCTGAGCACTTTTTGGTCGTCAGTCCATTTGTGCGGAACAAACCGTGCACACACCTTTCGTAAGCCCAAATGTTCGGTCAAAATGCGATAAATCGATGTTTTGGAGATGTTCAATTCCATTTCCATGAATTTCACTGATGGCTTCGGCTGATTTTTGATGAATTCACGCACAGTTTCGATGAATTTCCTGTGATTACAGATTTTGATTTATGTCCTCACGACCACTTTGAAAACATGCACTCTGCTACGAGATAGGAAATCATCGCCATAAACTTGTTTCATCAATTGAAACGTTTCGGTAAATGTTTTACCAATTTTAAAACAAAATTTAATGTTGGCTCTTTGTTCGAAGCTCATTTTCGCACCGATAACACAAACATACTGACACTTAAAATGCAATAACTTCACTTCCAATCAATGAAATGTCATGAAATTCTCACTGGACAATCGATAAAGATAGCAGATTCTAACGCACCAGTCGACATATAGATGGCGCCACCAGGGGCCGCTAGAAAAAAGTCCTGTTTTCTTTGTATTACACTTACATTCAATATATTTTCATAACTTTTTTAAAATTTTGTACATTTTTACAAGGCCCCCAGGGGGGGTGGAAGAAATCAGACCATTTGTACGTCCAGAACAATTCTTTGAACGAAAACTTTTAAAAAGCTACAACTAACTTGTATTTTGGCACACTACCGAAAATGTGATAGCTCTCTAAATTAATATGATAAGCATTAACAATCCCAGCCAATAGGTGCTATGACACATTGAAAAAACGGGCAAATCGGACAATAACCACGTCTAGAGCAGTGGTCGGCATGAGAGGATCTGTCACTGTGTTGGTGAGCACGAAAAAAAAGTAGACCAGTGAGAAATTGGAATTAAATTTAAGCAAATTTTATAAATAATTATTAGTATAATGAAAATTAACAAAATGTCTTTTAAGGATATTATTCCCTATTGTCTTTAAAAGACTTGGAACATAAGAGGCATTGCATGACACCAAAGGCATTTAGAATTATAAAATATTTCTCGCAGGGCATATTTGGTTTTGCGCTATAGTCCTGCGTGATATTAATTCGTTGCTGGCTCGACAACGACTGAACGATAGAGCGTAAGCGTACGTGTGAAGTCAGTTTGCAAAATTTTGCTATGAAATGCCGACCACTGGTCTAGAGCTTATATCATCTATATATACTATATAAAAGAAAGCCGTGTTAGTTACACTATTTATAACTCAAGAACGGCTGAACCGATTTGGCTGAAAATTGGTGGGGAGGTAGCTTAGAACCAGGGTAAGGACATAGGATACCTTTTTTTTTTATCTTTTAATGTGAAAATTCAATACAATTCATAAATAAAAAACGCATTTGTTAAATGTTCATTTTTGCAAGAATCATTTAAGTATTTAATTTCTTCAAAAAACAAAAGAATAATAAAAATAAAAAAAACACACACATCAATCAATACATAGTATAAAACAAAGTCGCATTTTTCTGTGCCTGCTACTTGAAAGGCGAATTTTTAATTTATACTTCGCGTGTTTTTCGAATCAGTTAATTTTTTCTGTAAGTTGGTAGTACTGTCAGTGACATCTATGCTAAATTTCACTTCAAAATATTAATTAGTATTTGATATAGGCGTTATTTTGTGAGGCTCTAAAAGCGAATTCTTCGATTTTCACTATGTTTCAATTTATCGAACAAAGATGTGGGATAAGGCAACATCTCATACTGTATTGATTATTCGTGATCATTTCGCCACATTTTCAACTAATGTTGTGCCGCAACCACCGTATTCGCTGATTTACCTTCGTGTAACTTCTGGCTATTCAGCTAATTCACATGACCACTCCGAGTACACCGTTTTGACGCAATTGAGGTTATAAAAGCTGAATCGAAGAGGTCTTTGAGGCCATCATGACGGAGGATTTTTCCAAGTGCTACGATGACTGGAAAATTCGTTGGCATAAGTCTATTGCAGCGGGGGGAGATTACTTTGAAGGAGATGAAATGGACAAAATTCACCTTTCAATTAAATCGATAAAACTAGTCAACGGATTTTGATGCGGTTTTTTTTAATAGATAGAGTGATTGAAGAGGAAGGTTTATATGTATAATAACATTCATTAAACAGTAGAGAAATACTGTTATTTTGAGTTTTCTAATGTGATGTAAATAATTAATTTCTTTCCGCTAACATTGCAAACGCAGGCTGAACCCAATGAGATTTATCAAAATAATGTACTAAGTACACATTGAAGAGGTCTACAGAAAACTCAGCGATGGTATATGTATGTCTATCTATTATGGATATCTCACAATAGCATTTTTTTGTCATTTACTTTTGACGACAAATAATGGCTTATTTTCGAAGCGATTTTAACCAAAACATAATTAATACTTATTCAACTAAATACCTTAAATACATTGTTGATATACTTGTAATATAGATCTATATGGCACTTTACAGCATATGATTTAAATGAATACATTCGAAGATATTATAGATTTAAAAATTGCGGGACGCAGCGTTTGCGGCTGTACCGGCCGGACGGGGCAACGGGAGCGTCCCTATAAATAGCGCGTCAGAGACCGCGGTTCTCACTATAGCACATTGAATTTAGCGGCGATCGGACGCGTTTATTATCGGAGCTCTCTTGTGAGGAATATTTAAACGGAAACGATGAAGTATATGCGTACAATTTCAAACTGATCCTTCCTAAAAAATAATACAATTGCTAAATATTTGGAATAGTAGAATAGAACTGCAACCAAATACTCAGTGCAATGGATTATAACTGGCTCAGTAATCAGTCGATGAATGCCAGCCGTCTTTTTCGCCTTACACGCTTGAGAATCGGTTCATCATCTGCAGTCCACTAGAATGACGAACATTGGAGTCCTCCAATGTGAAATGATGGAACCATGTTAAAGAGCACTCAAACACTCCTCAGAATCCGCAATTCGTTGTTTATGTTAGATTATGAACTTGCAAGGCACCCAGTTTACAGGGAGCTTTCGCTTCTGTAGGGCGTCATTGTTCTCGATGGTCCTTTCGCCTCTTTCAAACTTAGCAAATCTCTTTTCAATGGTGGATTTCCCTGCTGCAGAGCCCAAATTCAACAGTATTTTCTCCTATGTAAAAAGCAATGCTTTATTAACACACGAAATGCTTTATTATCCATTTTTTTGTAGGTAGTGGTAGTATCATCTATGTGTCAGCCGCATCGGGTCATGCTATACCTTTTTGGAAAGCTCATTTCACGCGCTAACACGTGTTTGATTGATTGTCGTTTCTTTTAAGTCGTTCGTGAGTTATAGCGTCGCAAACATGGAGCAAAATAAAGAGAAAATACGGCATAAAGAGAAGGCAAAAATGCATCTCAAGCCGCCAATAAAATTTGTGCAGTTTATGGACCCGATACAGTTTCCATTTCCACCGCACAACGATGTTTTCAACGTTTTTGTTCTGGTGTAGAGGTGGTCGAAGATGCGCCACGCTCCGGAAGGCCTGTCGTCGAAAATTGCGATAAAAACGCTTAATTGGTCGAAAGAGACCGGCATAGTAGCAGCCGTAGCATCGGTCAAGAGCTGGGTATGAGTCATCAAAAATTCATTTCAATTTCAATAAAAAAAAATCAATAAAATACCGCAAGACTTTTTTGACCACCCATTATATAATATAATTATACTATATAACTCAAATACCAATGAAGTTATTGGTTCATTTGTACAAAAAGGTCCATTAAAGTTTTACATGACTAAAAATGGAAGCCTGCAGATAACGAATATGTGGGCTCATGGTCAAAGAGTATCATTTTCTAACAACAGTGTGTTCTTGTGCGTAAAATGGATAAAATCGTGTCAATGGGGAGTATAGTTGGCATGGTCATTAGTTCCACGAAAATTTCAAACTATTATATAACATAAAATCGGACCACGAATTACCAAAATTTTCTTTAGATCTGTGTACGCTCCGAGTTTCTAACATCGACTCAGACCACTATCTTGTTGCAGGCAAGATTCGCACCCGCCTCTATGTTGCAAAAAACGCACGTCAACAAACACAAGGAAGGTTCGACGACGAGAAGCTGCAATCACAACAGACGGCCGAACGGCTTTCTACTCGACTTGCACTCCTGCTCTCTGATAGCACTCATTAGCAACTCGGTATAAGGGAACTGTGGGACGGCATTTCAAACTCCTTACGTACAGCTGCTACCGAAACCATTGAAAAAACAAACTACTTACTGCGCAACGTTACGATCGACCACAACATGTGCGGGATGGGATAGATACCGAGAGCTGAGCGAGACGCACTTGCAGACAAAAAAAGAGAGAGGCCGAAATGTGTGGGTAATGCTCTAAAATTCTACGCAAAGATGCGACGATTAGCAGAAGGTTTCAAAACCGTAGCATATTCTTCTAGAACCCCCAGAGGTGATCTTGTAACCCAGAGGTGGGCATATTAGCCCTCGGTGGCATTTTGCCCATTCGGGCACGAGTGCACATTTTGAGGGCTTGATGAGGGGATCATCGCGGGCAAACATGAAGAGGGAAGTGAGGGCAACGTATTTTACCACTCCATATTTACAAATGAGAGCAACGTATTTTACCACACAATGTTTACAAATGAGAGCGCGCGCATATATGGGAAGTTGAACTGTGGGTAATAACTGTAAAATTGCCTAACAATTTAAAGTTTCTTTGTAATTACTATAAATTCATAAAATGTAAGGCAAATAACAACAAGTAAGGAAGCGCTATGTTCGGGTGTCACCGAACATTTTATACTCTCGCATGATAATGTGATAATCGAGATTTCATTATACGTCATTTACATATTTTTCAAATACCGTATTTTTGTAAAGTTTTATTCCGCTATCATCATTGGTTCCTAATGTTTATACTCGTATTATACAGAGAAGACATCAGATGGAATTCAAAATAGCGTTATATTGGAAGAAGGCGTGGTTGTGAACCGATTTCAACCATATTTCGTACATGTCATCAGGCGTGTTAAGAAATTATTATATACCGAATTTCATTGAAATCGGTCTAGTAGTTCCTGAGATATGGTTGTTGGTCCATAAGTGGGCGATGCCACACCCATTTTCATTTTTTAGAAAAAGTTTGGATGCAGCTTCCTTCTGCCATTTCTTCCGCAAAATTTAGTGTTCCTGACGTTTTTTGTTAGTCGGTTAACGCACTTTTAGTGATTTTCAACATAACCTTTGTATGGGAGGTGGGCGTGGTTATTATCCGATTTCTTCCATTTTTGAACTGCATATGGAAATGCCTGGAGGAAACGACTCTATAGAGTTTGGTTGACATAGCTATAGTAGTTTCCGAGATATGTACAAAAAACTTAGTAGGGGGCGGGGCCACGCCCAGTTTTCCAAAAAAATTACGTCCAAATATGCCCCTCCCTAATGCGTTCCTTTGGGTCAAATTTCACTTTAATATCTTTATTTATGGCTTAGTTATGACACTTTATAGGTTTTCAGTTTCCGCCATTTTGTGGGCGTGGAAGTGGGCCGATTTTGCCCACCTTCGAACTTAACCTTCGTATGGAGCCAAGAAATACGTGTACCAAATTTCATCATGATATCTCAATTTTTACTCAAGTTACAGCTTGCACGGACGGACGGACAGACGGACGGACGGACAGACAGACGGACGGCCGGAAAGACAGACATCCGGATTTCAACTCTACTCGTCACCCTGATCACTTTGGAATATATAACCCTATATCTAACTCTTTTAGTTTTAGGACTTACAAACAACCGTTATGTGAACAAAATTATAATACTCTCCTTAGCAACTTTGTTGCGAGAGTTTAAAAATGCGCTGTTTTCTTATTAAATAAAATTGTTTTTAGATACAAGTATAACTCATATAATTTTTTCCTACCAGTGATTAGAACTTCCCACCATGCAAAGATAAATATAAACAAATATTATTGCGAATCTCTACAACCTGCAAATTATGTTTACCTCTTTTTGTTCACACAACTGTACAATTCTGATATGAAGTATACTTCCGCTTTTTAATTTGTGTACAATGTCAGTATTCTGCGATGAACATTAAGTTACGGAGAAATGTCATTGATTTTTTTCGCAACATTTTATGCCCTCCCTCCGTAAACTGATATTCCCCTCATCTAGCACTCGTGCGCACTTTGCTAACTTTGAGGGCTAAAAATGTGCCCATCCCTGTTGTTACCGATGCCTAGAGCATACTAAAGTTATGGAAAGGACATTTCTCCAGCCTCCTGAACGGCAGGTGAGAGGCATAATATCAGAAGGTGGTGAACCCGATTTCTATTGACGTTCCATTGCCCGGCCATGAAGAGTTCCGAATAGCAACTACCCGTCTGAAAACCAACAAAGGCCGATGGAATGCACGGCGGCGAAGCACTGATAAGGAGCAATGCATCAACTTCTTTGTAAGATATGGTCGGACACGATTGGAATTTAAGTGCGCTCTGTCTGATCCACAAAAAGGAAACCCCACATCTGCGCCAACTAACGTGGGATAAGCCTTTTTAAACATCGCGTGCATTACAAGAGTCTATCAAGCGTATTGGGTGAACGAGTAAAGCTTAATAACAGTACTTTTCAATCTACTCTGGAGAAATAATCGCACAGCTAAATAGGAAGGTACAATCTTCTAGAAGAGTGTAAATCTACTGATGTAACCCGATGATATTGATATCATTTGATTTTTTCAGACTGGATAAGGAAAGAGAAACAAATGGGTCTGGTAGCGAACGAGTGCAAGACGAAATATATCCTGCCTTCAAACAAACAGTCGTCTTTTTCGGGACTAGGCTCCATCACTGTTGACAGTCATAAATTCGAAATCGTAGATAATTTCGTCTATGTTGGAACCAAAATTAGCACCAACGGCCATGTCGGCATCAAAATCCAACGCAGAATAACTCTTGCCAACAGGTACTACTTCGAACTGAGTAAAACGACTCATTATCTCCGTCTTCCTATATGGGTTGCAAAAGCATGGGCGATGACGGCATCTAATGAAGTCGGCGTTACGAATTTTCAAACAAAGGAGTTCTGCAGGAAGATTTATGGTTCTTTGTGCATCAGCAGCTTTTGAGATACCGTAGTCCATGGAATGAGGAGTTGTAGGAAAAGTACGACAGCTCTAACTGGCTAGGTCATGTCTTCCGAATGGATGAAAACACTCCGGCTCTGAGAGTGTTTGATATAAGTACTTCGCACCAGAGGAAGAAGAAGGATCTGTCTACACCCACAGTCTCCAATTGGCGCCAAACGGCGAAGAGAAAAAACGGCTGATGTGCACACTGCAACACCACATTCAGCGCTGTTACAATTGTTTTCATGTGTTTCTTTTTATACTCTCGCAACAAAGTTGCTAAGGAGAAGTATTATAGTTTCTACAATTCACATAACGGTTGTTATGTAAGTCCCTAACACTAAAAGAGTCAGAATATGAATTGTTATATATACCAATCAATGATCAGGGTGACGAGTAGAGTTGAAATCCGGATGTCTGTATGTCCGTCCGTCCGTCTGTCCGTGCAAACTGTCCGTCCGTCCGTGCAAGCTGTAACTTGAGTAAAAATTGAGATATCATGATGAAATTTGGTACACGTATTTCTTGGCTCCATAAGAAGGTTAAGTTCGAAGATGGGCAAAATCGGCCCACTGCCACGCCCACAAAATGGCGAAAACCGAAAACCTATAAAGTGACATAACTAAGCCATAAATAAAGATATTAAAGTGAAATTTGGCAGAAGGGATCGCATTAAGGAGGGGCATATTTGGACCTAACTTTTTGGGAAAATTGGGCGTGGCTCAGCCCCTACTAAGTTTTTTGTACATATCTCCGAAACTACTATAGCTATGTCAACCAAACTCTATAGAGTCGTTTCCTCCAGGCATTTCCATATGCAGTTTAAAAATGGAAGAAATCGGATAATAACCACGCCCACCTCCCATACAAAGGTTTTGTTGAAAATCACTAAAAAAAAACGTCAGAAACACTAAATTTTACTGAAGAAATGGCAGAAAGAAGCTGCAAATTGGGTGTGACGTCGCCCACTTATGGACCATAAACCATATCTCAGGAACTACTAGATCGATTTCAATGAAATTCGGTATATAATATTTTCTTAACACCCTGATGACATGTAAAAAATTGAATATCATGGTGAAATCGGTTCACAACCACGCCTTCTTCCAATATAACGCTATTTTAAATTCCATCTGATGCCTTCTCTGTATACATTACGAACCAATGATGATAGCGGAATAAAACTTTACACAAATACGGTATTTGAAAAATGTGTAAATGACGGATAATGAAATCTCGATTATCACTTTATCATGCGAGAGTATAAAATGTTCGATGACACCCGAACTTAGCCCTTCCTTACTTGTTCAACGTTATCATCGGTCACACTCGTTGAAGGCCGTTCAGAACGAGGCATGTATTCAACGGTCTCCCTCCTTGAATGCTCTGTACAACTCGTAAGTGCGCGTTTTTGATAAAGCAGATTCAGTAAAGGCCTTCTGCAACATTTTCAATGCGTCGGCACACGAAAAATCGTTCGCAAAATTCAATACAAATACGTTGTTCAATATTTTCGGTCATTGTAAAATTCGAGAAACACTACTGAGGTCGACTGACATAAACAGCTGCTGTAAACACTCTGGTTCACAGATCGCGCTAATTTTTGGCATCATAATTAAGGACAGTTGTACCAACCTAGAAAAGAAAATTTAAGTGTCTTCCATATAAGCGGGAGATTTAAATGAAGAATTCCCGATACTTTCAGACAGGGTATCTTTTATTTAGCCTTTCGATATACATATGTCTTATTTCAGAATAAGTTTCTTCGCTGACGGAAAGTAATATATAGTCTAGCTAGTTCAGTCTTCGATTTATCAGCGATGAGGTATAATATTTTTTTACCACATTTAACTTTGATTTTCTTTAAATATGTTATACGAGTATTATTATGTTACACCTTCTCTATTTGTATAGTATTATAGTTTCGTTTGATCGTTTGGCTATTACGATTTCAGTGTGACTCATTGCACCCAATTTAATAACAATCACCTCGCTAATTAAGCAGCTAGACGTTTTTATCTGATTTAATGCTTTTAAAACAATTTATATAAAATGTACTCATTATCATAAAACAGTTTAATAGCGATCGCGGGTGCAGTCCACACGATTAATATCAAGGGTAACTAGAACACAGGCTGTGTAATATATTTTTATTGTTGAGCATCACCCTCATCGATTTTATCGCTAAAACCAATTATAACAGCCTTGCCCAATATTCTTATGGAGCCTTCAATTGCTTGTGTTTCGGTTCTCCTACACTCGATGCTGCACTTACATCACGCGAAACAATTACGAAAAGAAAAAATGCAAACTGACAAGGCTTGGGCGATCATGCGATGCAAAATATTCAGTAGATAAACATCAAATTGGAATTGTAGACGGAGCAAGCAACAAACACACATATACTAACCAAGACGCGAGAGTTGCTATTGAATGAAATTGTACCAAGCGACACTCCAAAGGTAATGGAAAATAAAAATCGCAAAAATTACAACACTGTTAAAGCTTCACAGGCAGATAAGCTGCTGTCAGTTGTTAGAGGACCGCGTCAACCACATTGCCAACTATTGCTGAAGTGGTACCTTATTTTCTTTCCTCTCAATGGATAATTTGCGAAGAAATGGTATAGATCAGTAATACAAATACATATGTTCGTGTACATGTATTGATCCACCTAGATCGGTTGTCTGCGCTACACCTAAGCGCAGCACTGGAACATAACCATAGTGATTTCCAAGGGCATCACATTTACAAGTTAATATTGTACTAATAAGACTTTTTACCCATTTGATTTCCATTCTTGCTGTCCTGTGGCCCTTCAACTGCACGCACTGTGATTCTAGTCAGGCAATAGTTGTGTTGCGCCTAAGGTCGCTGTCTACCGACTTTGATCACTTGAATGCGATGTCGAGCAACAACCAATACAAACAATAATAGCATCACAAATACAACAAGCGAGATGGAGTAACAAAGTCAAGGCCTTCACGGCCAAACAAGACCCTGCCACACGGCTCCGTAACATGTACTTCAATGTCGGACAATGATTATGGCAGTCGATTGTTCGCGGGAGACAACGACAAACATGAGTAGACAAGCAAAACGCTTGTTGAAGTACAAGCAAACATGCAGATTCCATCGTAGATATCTATCCAGTAAAC
This sequence comes from Bactrocera tryoni, assembly GCF_016617805.1. Lineage (NCBI taxonomy): Eukaryota > Metazoa > Arthropoda > Insecta > Diptera > Tephritidae > Bactrocera > Bactrocera tryoni. The sequence continues at coordinate 35,851,483 of NC_052499.1, read as the reverse complement.
TATTTAAGTTGAAAATTCAAAGCAGAGAAGCTTTGACTATGCTATTGAAACTAAACCGACTGACTAATACTTTGCCAGTTAAGCGTAGGATCGGCTAAAGCGATTTAACCGCAAGGGGTCTATTCAATTTGCATGCAGAAAGAAGAAATTCAATTTAAGTGTGAATAGCTTGCTTTGAACAACAATAAAGGGCCATAACGAACGTAGACATTTATATAATGCGATTGAAGTAGAGTTTGGGTGATAATGCTTCTTCTTACTATATGGTCAGTATTCTTTGTAGAAGATTATTATATTATACTATATAATATTTTTAGCATTAAATAATTACAGCTCTTGTTAGGGTTAAACGATAGAGACGATAAAGCCATCAGATGCTTCCAAACTGAACTATCCTAACACAGTCAACGAAAAGTAATCCGTACTCAATGCCGAAATCAGCTAAACTTAACAGTTTTTTTACAGTTTCATATTAATTTCTGGCTCATACGACTAAATTTAAAACTTTTGCATTCTGACTAACTTACATCATATGTGTAGGGTTTGAAGCAATACGAAAACCCCTTTTCGGCAGAAGTTTCGAACAAGAGACTCCGAATCAGTAAATTTTAATGAGAAGCAACAATTTGATTTGAGAACGCGTAACCGTACGCAGATGTCGACGTTGATTCTAAGCGAAGCGTTTTTCCAAGTAAACAGTTTATTTCATTATTTTACAAACTAAAAGCTATTGTGTACGCATTAATAAAACCTTTGTACGTTATAAAATGTTTTAAAATAAAATTAAACCGCAATATCCATGTTTTTGTCTTAAACGAAGCTACAATGTGTGGAAACAAACCCCACATATGTATATATGTAAGTATTTTGTGGGCGCAACCGAAAGAAAAAAATATAAATTTCCCATCATTGCAAAGTGAAAAGTGTTAAAAAAAATATGAAGCATTAAGCTCAACATTTTAATCTAATAAAGTGGCGCAAAAAAATTGTACTGCCTCGGCGAATTATGAAAAATTCGAATTTGTTCGTCAGAAGCTGAGAGCAAGCCACAAAGAAAGCATAACGGCTCTACACAAATTTATTTTCGAAATAGATGGAGCTAGAATGAACAGAAATCGCTTACGGGAATTTACAGGTTTTGATTCCGACGAAAACGTCAATCTGTAACGTGTTAGCAGAGAATGTTAATATATAAATTATAAATTTTATTTTTAGTTAATAAATACTGACATTTGCTACACCAATGATTTGAACCGAAACAAACAAAAGTACTTGTCAGTTTTGTTTGAAGCAAACAAAAGGCATTACAATCTAGTCCAAACACCCAGTATTCAAACTAGTCCTTGGCAAATTAAACATAGCGCCAAAAATTTTATAAAAGCTCCCCTCCCAAACTCAGAGGAGAAAAAATTAAAGAGAGAATATTTGTAGGTTCACAAATACGGCACCTGAGAACGGAAGTTTAAGAACAACTGATTGAACAGGAAAAACTCTCCTGGAAATATTTTGTGAATGGTGTCCAAAACCTTGTAGGAAACCATTAATTTGCTAAATAAATTTGAAGTTTATCCGCGTACAATGCAATAGCGTATAATCCTTTTTCATTTGTGGCATAATTTCTTTCTGTTTTATTTAAAGTTCATGAAATGAAAGTTATTAGTTTACCTTCTTGTGAAAGCACAGCGCCTGTTGCAACATTAGTTGCGTCTGTGGCTAATACAATTGTATTTGAATAGTTTGAAATTCTCACTGGACAATCGATAAAGATAGCAGATTCTAACGCATCAGACATATAGATGGCGCCAAAAGGGGTCGCTAGATTCAAACAGTCCTATTTACTTTAGAACGCACCTTGTATATTCAAAGAGATGTTCATCCTGATTATTATTTTTAAAAATTTCGCTTTTTCGACTACCCAATATTTCCAATCATGGGTTGATGTTTCAGGATCTTTATGTCCTTGAGATAAAACATATATTTTTGACATAATGCTATCGCCAAAATACTCTGTTGGCTATATGGAAACTTTATGTTCCTCAATTTTTTAAATTTATTTTTTATTTTTGCCATTATTACTTTCGGCTTGTTTCCTGTTCCTTACTTTTCATTTCTTTAATTTTTCCGTCGACTCGATTTGTGAAAACTTTATGTTCCTTTTTGGTCTTATTTTATTTTTTGCCGTTATTTCCCTCGATTTTTTAAGTGTCTTTATGTTTGTGTTATCGGTGCGAAAATGAGCTTCGAACAAAGAGCCAACATTAAATTTTGTTTTAAAATTGGTAAAACTTTTACCGAAACATTTCAATTGATGAAACAAGTTTATGGCGATGATTGCCTATCCCGTAGCAGAGTGCACGAGTGGTCTCAACGTGTTCAAAGTGGTTGTGAAGACTAAATGACGATGAACATGTGGGCCAATCAAAATCCGTAATCACCGGAAATTCCATCGAAATTGTGCGTGAATTCATCAAAAATCAGCCGAAATCATCATTATCTCCAAAACATCGATTTATTTCATTTTGACTGAACATTTGGGCTTACTAAAAGTGTGTGCACGGTTTGTTCCGCACAAATTGACTGATCATTCAAAAGGCTTGCACCGGCATACTGGTGGCCATACCGGCCAACGAGCTAAAACACTCGTTCGACATGCTTTTGAACTGTGCAAAAATCAGTATTGAAGCAAAAGGAGATTATTTTGAATAAAATAAATTGATTTTGCCGAAAAAACCATTTGTTATGTTTTTTTTAAGTCCTGTTTACTTTGGAACACACCTTGTATGTTCCTTATTATTAGTATTTTGATTTTTGTCATTATTTCCTTTGGCTTGATTATTGGAAATTTTATGTTCCTTATTATTATCATTTTAATCTTTTATATGAATATTAATCCATTGTTTTTGCAATTTACACATTACAAATTTTCCGATTGGGCACATCGCTACTTTTAAAGGAACCGCACCCAATGATTAGATTAGATTTTCAGCCTTCTAATTCGTAGATGATCTGCCTAACCCCAAACAAGGTTATTACTTAAGTATGTGGTAATATTTGATAATGGAAATTCTACAACCGACATTACACCCTGTCTTAGGTTGCTTAGCTCCTGTTCTGTTATATGTATAGGACGTTTGTCCGCATATGCAAAGACTTAGAGAGATAGAGTTGCATGGAAATTAAGTACCGTTCCGTGATTCGTTCATTCATCGTTTGCATCATACGTTATTTTATTTCGAAGAATTGAGAGCGAGGCGAAATATTTTCTAATATTCTTCACGTATAGGATCATAGCGTTAAGAGCTGCATCCCTAACTAGGCTGCCGTAAATTGTATAGCTCATCCGACATACGTGTCTAACAAACTGCTTCGGTTTATCTTCCAATTCTTTTGGACTAACTTATGGTGATTACTAACTATCAAATTTATTACCATTAACGTTAACAAAATTTTTGTGTGCACTTCGTTTTCATTAAAATATTAACTGAACATATTCATACATACATATGTATTTAATTATTAATTTCAATATGTTCTTACAATTTTTATTTTGATTTTTTTGGCATTTTGCTATGTGCTATTTACACATGGTTGCCGCCCCAAATTTTTGTGGAAATGAAAACTGAGCTGCCAAGCCACCAAAATGACAGTCTACAAGGAACTTTTTAAATATAACTGTTTCTGGTGGCGCCACCTATTGGTGGGTATACGAAATAAAAAGTTTGATCTCTTGTTGACATTTCGTAAAAATTTTAAGGCAATTGGATAACTACAATCGATGTTATCGATCAAAAAGTGACAGCAGCTTTTGGTCATCGGTCGTAAAATGCAAAGAGCAAATATTAAATTTTGTTTTAAACTTGGGAAAACGTTTATTGAAACATTTCAAATGATGAAAAAAGGTTATGGTGATCAGTGCCTATCCCGTAGTAATGTGCGTGGTTTAAGCGATTCCAAGAAGGTCGTGAGGACCTCTGTAACGATTAGAAGTCGGTCGTCTTCAGAAGTCAAAAATAAAGACAATGCTGATTTGTTTTTACGATTCCGAGGGTATTGTACACCGAGAGTTCGTCCCACCTGGCCAAACGATTAATGCTGTATTTTACCTTGGTGTTATGAAGCGTCTTTTGTCACGCATTCGTCGTGCTCGACCCCAATACCGTGAGGCAGGGTCCTGGCGCCTGTTGCACGACAATGCGCCGTGTCATCGGTCGACGCTTGTCACTGACTTTTTGACAAAAATTTCCATATTAACCATTAATCACTCACCCTACTCACCTGATCTGGTACCCTGTGATTTTTACCTATTTGGAAAACTTCATTTGCCCATGAAAGGACACCGGTTTCAGGACATTTCAGCTATCCAAAAGGCGACGACCGATATTCTCAAGAGCATTCCGAAAAAAGACCTTAAACACTCATTTGAAATGCTAATTGACCGGGCTAAACGCTGTATCGAAGCACAAGGAAACTACTTTGAATAAAAAAATATAACTTTTGAAAAATATTAATTTTTTATTGTTTTTTTAACAGTCCTGTTTCTGTTGGGACAAACCATGTATTTCTAGCATTTTTACTTGGTATTAACAGTACAGTTTAAGAGGGTTACTTGTGATCGCAATAGTATAAAAGTAGAAGGTGTGGAGAATACGTATGTATATGCGATTTTTCGTCAAAGCTGTTTACGTGTAACGTTCTTTTGATTTTAATAATGGCGGAAATTTATGAAGTAAAACAAGTAAAGTATGGCAAGTGTTTGAAGTAGTGCATGAAATATATGCAAAATGTAATATTTCTAAAGAAAAAATTTAAACAAATCGTTAACAAATTTAGAAACACAATAGGTATCCTTCAGTGGAACTAACGCCCAATATTTTCCACGGCCACTAGGACGATGAAAATGCCAAAAAGCTAATATTTTTAAATGCAAATGTTAAAAACATGTTTTAGTTATATAAGTTTAGTCGTTTAAGAAGTAATCAGAATATGCCACTACTTAAAGATTTTTTAATTTAATTTAATCATAAATATTTTTAATCTTGTTTATTTTTTCAACCAGATATGGAAGCTTATGTGATGAATTTAAAAAGAAATATAAAATCGCAGTGATTTAAAAAGAGCAATCAGTGAAACCACAGATATTGAAAACTCGCAATACCGCCCATCACTAATTGGTAATAAATTTTTACGACTTACATATAAACATTGTTCCGATGTAAGCCTGTTTATTATGAAATGATAATCCAAACAGTATAAATCAAGTATTAGCTGTCAAAAAAACCTAATCCGAAATAAGTATTGCCTTCAAAGAAGCACCTGTGAGGCCAAATGACGTGGAGCTTAAAATGACCACAGCTTCGATTGAATTACAAGGGCAAATGCACTTTTATTGTGCGTATCAGTACTAAATTATTATGATTTCGTGTATCGTAGCGCTTTTTTGAAGTTGAATGTTGAAATGCGTCTTCACCACAGCCTTATTACATTTTAATTTTTGAGTTTTTTGGCAGCATTCAAATGGTGCCCCTGCGGGAATTGAATTTTCGATATTCAGTGCCTACGCACAGTCCTATTCCGTCAGTTAATTCAATTTGTTGGCTATTCGATTTTGGCGATAGGCAGTTCTCGATTGTCACAATCATTTTCCCAAATATATGTACATATATACACGCCGAAAATTAAATTCACCTGTAAATACGAGGAAGGTGATTTCGTGCGATTGGGCGTTGATTGCCGCAATTGCATTTCAATATATCAAATGTAGAAATTGAAGAAAAATGTAAGAAATATTGGCAAGAAGGCACCAAACATGCGAATACAAAAAGGTTTCCACGGCAACATTTTAAAGGCACGAGCCAGTGTCAAATTTGAGCGATGGCTTTGGCACCGCCCACTTTTAGATGAACCAAATTTGGTGCATTACAATATTTCATTTCTATGTCAAGGTGCGAAAATGGGTGAAATCAGATAACAACCACGCCTACTTTCCTTACTAGTTTTCCATCAAACTGTTGTATTTTCTGTCGGTAGCTTAGTGTGAAATTTACATACGCCTATATTCCTCAAGTAAACTGCGTTGCTTTCCACCAACTGCATGCTCGAAAAACCCAAAGGCAATCAATTCGTAATTGTAGATATAAACACAATAATTCGTATGCAAGCAACCTTTTTAGTTGAACAGTTCCCGTCAATGGTAACTCGTTAAAAACTGGTAGCTGATTATTTACATTATCGAAAAATAACCATTACAAATGCAATTACTTCTTACTTGACCAAACAGACCAAAGAGAAATGGGAAAGAATTTTGACCACCACAACAACCTTAGCACATATTTGGTGTGCATTTCTGTGAATGTATATGTAGAATAACACATAAAAACGGCAATATACATTTTTAAAATTTGTTTACAATTGCACCTCTTTAACAGGCCGCAACGCTGACGGTATTGATGGCTAGAATCCGCATAGAGAATCGCAGCAGCAATTCGTCAGCCACCGAAAACACAATGACCTGAATATGACAGACACATTACCACCCTATCGCCAAAGCAATTATCGCTTCCAAACAATTAATGGGTGTAAGTGTGTGTGTGTGTATTGGCCTCTGTGAAATGCACATCTGGGATGCATCGTAGCACACCTTGCAGCTTTCAATTGCCCGAACCATCAGCAATCAAAATAATGATGGAGAATATTCATACTGCGGTGGTTGGCGCAAGCGATGAATGAAGGGCGAGCTGCAACGCAAGACATTGAACGCTGCTGACTGCCTTCATTTTTAATGACAAAGCTGTTGACCGTGGACGCAAGTTTCACGAACTCTACCCGCTGCGGTTGGCTATGCAAGAGCGTTTACTAATTCACATAATTAAACCATGCCTAATTACAATTAATGTGTGTGGTGCAGCTGCATTCGAGTCAGGAAAATCAGCGCCGTTATTAATAATTATACCCTGAACAGGGTATATTAAGTTTGTCACGAAGTTTGTAACACCCAGAAAGAAGGATCAGATACCCTATAAAGTACATATATACATACATATATAAATGATCAGTATGTCGAGCTGAGTCGATTTAGCCATGCCCGTCTGTCTGTCTGTATATATACGAACTAGTCCTTCAGTTTTTAAGATATCGTTTTGAAATTTTGCAAACGTCATTTTCTCTTCAAGAAGCTACTCATTTGTCGGAACTGCCGATATCGAACTACAATAACATATACATATGTAGCTGTCATACAAACTGAACGATCGGAATCAAGTTCTTGTATGGAAAACTTTCACATTTCACAATGTATTTTCACAAAAGTTGGCGCAGGTTATTTTCGAAGATATTAATGTAATCTCCGAAGAAATTGTTCAGATCGGTTAACTATAGCATATAGCTGCCATACAAACTGAATGCTCGGAATCAAATGCTTGCATGGGAAAGTTCCTCATTTGACGACGTATCTTCACGAAATTTGGTATGAGTTATTGTTTATAGAAATAATGTAATATCAGAAGAAATGGTTCAGATCGGATTACTATAGCATATAGTTGCCATACAAACCGAACGATCGGATTGGCTTGTATGGAAAACTTTCGCATTTGACGTGGATAATCACGAAATTTGACATAGATTACTGCTTAAGGTAATAATATAATCTCCGAAAATATTGTTCACATCGGATTACTATAGCATATAGCTTCCATACAAACTGAACACATAGTTTCTAAAAAAATGCATCTGTGAAGGGTATATTAGCTTCGGTATAGCCGAAGCTAACGTTTTTTATTGTTTTATTAATCATTTGTTTTGAACATATGTATTTCTCTTTTATTCGAATAATTGAATATACATTCTTAATCTGATAAAAGAGACTGATTGAGATATAAAGAACCTCTTTGAAATGTTTATTTTCTTAAGGTAGTAGTCTGGTAACTTGGGTTCAAAAAATCGGAATATTTTTTTTTTGCTTAATTTGAAAGTACAATGTCTTCAGAATATACAGTGAAAATTTCAGACAGAAATTCGAAATATTTCGGAAGTTATAACGAGTTTCCTGGAGCGCCTCGGAGTTCTCTCTCGCGGAGTTGTTGAACGCGTTTTTCTCAAAACATTGTTTTTCTGGTCGGCCCGGGTCCTAACTTTTTTTCTACTGAACCGACAACTTCGAGTGACAATAATAATAGTAATAAAGTATTAAATTTTTTCCAATAGTTTTTTTTTTATATTTTCAATATGTAAATAAAAACACTCTAAAAATTCAAGATAATTCATTTTTATTTTCCTATAAAAAACCACACTTCAAAGAAGTCATGAAAATAGGCATAGGCATGTAAATAATCAACAGATATGGAGTTATACTTATACATATATGTATATATAAATGATGAGGAGGACGACGCGAGTAAATGTTTACACAATTGATGAAACTTGGTACACGGGTTCCTTGGCAAAAACGAGAAACGATGGAAGTAATCGGACCACTGTCATGGCCCCGAAATGTCATTAAACGAAAACATATAAAATGACATAACTGAGCCGCAAATTTAGATAAAAGCTATAATTTGGAACAGCGAGAAGCAATAACGAGTGGCACTTTCGAGCTAACAGCTTTGAAAACATGGGCGTGGCCCGCCTCTCAAAGGTTTAATACACATATGTATGTATGTATCTTCAAAAACATCCGAGATGGAACAAAATGGCTTTATGGGAGCCGAGGTCAAAATTAGATAACGGGGGTATCAACGCCAACATTTTGGTGAAAACTCATATTTTAGGACCTACTTGACAGATATCCACCAAATTTTGTATGTAATAATATCCCGACGTTTTGTATTACAGTGCGAAATTAACAAAATCAGACAGAAACCACGAATACTATTTTTTACAAATTCAGTATACAAATTAAGAATCAATTAATAATCGGGATGAAACTTTGCACAAATAGTGTTTTTAAGGTAAGCCTTCTCTGGTCTAAAATTGTCAATATCGGAACATAACTATTCAAGGCTCCATATATCGGAAATGTGGGCCCAGAGATATAGGGTTATACATACATACATAAAAGATCAGGATAACGAGAGGAGCTGAAATCCGGTTGACTGTCTGTCTGAAACTTGAATAAAATTGAGTATCTTACTGAAACTTGGCTCCTTAGTATAAAAAAAATCGAGTTCGCAGATGGGCGTAATCGGACCACTGCCACGTCCACAAATCGCCAGGAACCGAAAACCTATATAGTGCCAAAACTAAGGACTAAATTAAGATATAAAGCTGTTATTTGGTACAGAGGATTACAGTAGCAAGAGGCATCTGTGGATTCAAAATTATGAAAAAGTGGGCGTGGCCTGGCCCTCTAACAAGTTGAATGTACATAAGTATCTCGCAAACCACTAAAGCTACAACAACCAAATTCGCCCAGCACGAATATTACAAGAATAGCGTGAAAATGGATGAAATCGGATGAAAACCTCGCTTACTCTCCATATAACGGTACTATTCAAAACTACTAAAAGCGCGATAAATCGATAACTAAAAGCGCCAGAAACGTAAAAATTTACCGCCGGGATAGTATGACAAGGCGTTATAGGAACTGTGGTAAAAATCGGATGATGGGACCACTTTTTAGTGAAATCCCGACTGAACGATTTCTATAAAATTTGGAACTTTGCATTCTTTTTATATATCTTTGTCACCTTGTGAAAATAAGCGAAATCGGACAATAACCTCGCCTACTTCCCATATAGCATAATTTTTAATTCCACTTGATTCGTTCAGTTTCCAGCACTCAAATCAGGAAGTTATTCATATAACTGCATAAAACTTTGCACGAATAATATCTTTAGTGTGTGCCACCTTATGACCAAAAATTGTTTAAATCAGGACCTCAGTATCTATAGTTGACTTTTGATCGAAAATATCGGTCAATATGTGAGTTATGAAATACAAATTCAGACAGAATTCTTTTCCTGCAGTAGTAATTCTGTGTGTGTTCAAAAGGAGTGGAATCGGGTCATTACTTCCCTGAGCCCCATATACTTATGTACTTAATATAAAGATTTTCGAACTTCCTGGTGATTTTATGCTGGACATATCGGCCAATATTTGAGTTATCTCAATAAAAATTTCAGTAGGTATTTGACTCATAATATTATATCATTGTGTCTAAAATTAATACAATTGGACGAAAACTTCATCTAGCCCCCATAAGACCATTACCAGGATTTTTGAACATACGCCTGATTTTGTATTACATATGTATACGTAGGTCAGTGTATAAGTTAGTTATTTTACTTGTTTTATTTTATTTTTTATTATATTATTTTACAACATAGTTTAAGTTTATATTGAAAAAATTAAGTAATATTGTTATTTAATTACATTATTTAAATAAAACTAAAAAATAAGACTGAATAAATACTATATTAGTGATTAAATTGTATGTTTTATTTTAAATAATGCCATCGAGTATCTTTGAAAATTCACTACACTCAAAACCTCGCCAATAACTTAAAGGAAATCCGATAAGTTTCGTATACGCGTATATGTACATACATATGTAGGGTTTATTATTTCGGTATTATACTTAATATAAGTAACAATAGTTAATATATGTATATTATAATATTTTGTTGTAAGATCGCTTGGACGAAGTATAATGACGTTCGGTATGGTTGAAGAATTAAACAAGAATGATAGAATACAAGATTACGACGACCGCCATTACGAAACGTCAAAGTTCCGTGTTGAGAAGAACAAGAGTGAAAAACTGTCAAATGGCTTGCAAATTGTAAACAGAAAAGTAAACACTTTTGTAAATTCGCAAAATATTATTAATTCTTTCGATTTTAATGAAAAGTTTTTGTGAAGCGATTGAATATTGTTGAGTGAAAAGATTTGAATCATTTCTAAAGAAATATATCGGCCTATTGAAAATAAAATTGTCTATTAAGTTGTGATTCAAATGGAGAAGACGTTTCTTGTGTTGTATATAAATATATACATATATTATAAGTTCAGATGTATCAGATGTATGAAAATATGATAAAAGAATTGTGAAATTATTAATTTAGTATTAAATATATCATTTCTTTTGCAAAATAACACCCATTTTTTGGCAACTTTTAAATCGGCCGGAAAACTGAAAAAACTCGTTTTCGATACTTTAATTGCATAATAATTATTACAACAAGCCACTGCACATTTCATTTTAAAAAATTAATATATTTATGCTTAGAAATTTAAATCAATACAACAGTACACTTACACTGGTTTTCTTCATTTGAACAATTTCCACACATGCTACTCTATTTATTGTGGATGTGCCTAAAACTAATTATATACATATTTTCTCACAACAATATTCTAAACATTCCACTGAAATTTTTCCTGCAAAGACGAATGAATTAATATTATTTTGGGAATTTCAAAAAGTGTTTACTTTTCGGTTTACAATTTGTATGCATTTCTATGCTTGTTCTTCTCAACGCAAAACTGTTACGTCACGAAGTTGTTGAACAATGTATTTGTTTGTGTAAGAATTGTCAAGAGCTAAACCGAAAAAAACTAACTGTAAACTAGTGTCGTAATCTTGTATTCTATCATTCTTGGAATTAAGTAGCGCGCAGGACCGTTCTCGTTATCGAAAGTATAAGCGAATGTGTCCAAAAGCAGCAATGATCAAATCCTTTTGTTAGTTAGATAGTTGTCATCTGCTGTGGTGAAATGCAATTTGCCCTCAGGAGTGTTGTATTAGTGCATGTTGTTTTTTAGTAAAATGAAACCTTTCAAGTGCAAGCTTT